>NW_019417609.1:416064-531772 GCF_000390285.2 Anoplophora glabripennis
CTACTCTTCACACCTTGAAGATCCAAACGGTTTAGTTTGAGGTCTTCACATTTCCTTCGGCGTCGCAAAGTGCATTCGGGGCTACCGAATTCGCGACCTGCCTCACGAATACCCATCTCATCTCTATCGATAGCATTGATTGCTCTAGATAACTGTTCTATTGTCCCCCCTCCTCTTCTAACATTTCCATTTATTTTATATATCGTCAGTATGCTATAAACGATAAATTAATAACATTTTCTGACAAAATAAAATTTTAAACGATTGGTCTATTATTGCGCCAACTCTCCTTACGCATACGAGCGTCAACATACCTTACAGTATAAGGTGAGTTGACGCAGCAAATTTTAACTAAATTCATTAGAGGGAATGTGTGAAATTGAGGTTAGAACTACTTAACTACTCATTATCTACAACAGAATCCTTGTAAACTGAATAAAAATATAACTTAACGTACCTGTATATTTTCTGACTCTTAACGATGTAAAAAAATTTAGTGTAACCTCAATAAATTTAACAAAATACTGTCACTAACACTACTCAAATATAAATGTATTTGATACGTATATATGTGACGACATAATAAGAATTACCGGTGTTGCCAGATATACGCTATGAACAATGATTGTGACAGAACGAGTAGTGCGTCATCTCACCTGATGCGTCATCTCTCCTAGATTTACCCTACATGACCTTATTAGAACCCTACCTTATTAGAAATTATAAATACATGTGCACATTTTTTACGAAGTTTTTTTCATCTTTTTTGTCGGACTGACGATTTGCGGATATATTTTTGTCGGACATTACAATTTTTGCTTATAAAAAACACTTTCCTAACGTGTGTTATTTTTGTCCGACATGTGGTAATCGATTTATTATATCCCGTGAAAATTCCGATTTCCAGCTGTCGGATTGAAAAAACGCGGCTTGAAATTTGTCGGACAACAATACTTTTTGACTTAATTAATTATTTATAATAATTAATTTTACTAAAAATTACCTATGTGGTAATTGATTTTCAATACCCTGTCATTTTGGTATGTTTCGGCCGGTAGACACGTCAATGTTAGAAGAATTTCTGTCGGACAAATTTAAATCGGCATTTGCAACAAAATTTCCATTAACTTTAGCTAAAACAAAAGATGTGGTCTTGACTTGTCAAGACCCTGGTAAATTTCCATATTTTTGAACTTTTCCGAATGAAAACGCTGAGGAATCGAGAAAAGTCGCAGAGGAAAAGTGTAGTAGACTCGTCTGTACTGTAGACTATTACTTTTTCAAGTAGCCCTGACATAAAATGTAAACAGCCAACTCTTTATTTTATTGTTTTATTCAACATTTAAAAAACAATAAATCGCAGACCCACCAAACCCTATACCATTGTAATCGGTGAAAACTGTCTTTCTAAAAATGTTAAAATAAACAGGGCGGTTCATTTAAAAAACTGACGACAACGTCGTACCTCTAAAAATAAAGTAGATGTTGGAAATTGAAGTACGTCATTGAAAAGAATAAAAATACTACAAAAACTTTTGTTAAAGATATTTTTTAATCAAACTTATGGTTCCCCCTGTGAACCACACAGGTGTTCCGACACATTTGCCTAACCCTTTATATATTTACAGCAAATTATATAAGAAATAAAAAAACGATGGGAAATATTGTTGTCAATTCTGCGAATGCTTTCATTATAAATGTTATATTTATTAACCTTATAAACAAAAAAGGTAAGTGTAACGGTAATGTATAATTATAATTAGTATTCATATTGTTTTTTTCTGAAGAATTTATAGATTAAAAACATTTAGCCAAATACAGACAATTATAATTTATAGCACAGCTGCACCTTATACCCTGTTATTTCTTATAAAATGTAAATTTGCATGCCTTCAAATCATTAAGAAGAATATGTATATGCTACGCATTCCAGTAATATCTACAGACAAGGAATTTCGATGTTAATAAAACTGATACAGTAAAATCTAATTAAACTTTTTTGCTCAATTGACATGGATATGGTCAAACTGTAATGAAACTTAATTGCATATGTATGTACATGATGATATTTCAAATGTAATTTTTCTATATTGTTATTTTAATTCAAATGAATTATACACACCAACTGCTTACGTTTATTGCTTATAACAGGTGCAAACATAAGTGAAAATCGCAAACATGCAACAACGTACAAACAACGAGGTTTGATTCAATGAACTAACACTTTGTAAAATACTCATTTTCATGTACATAAGCAATATAGTATAAAAGAAATATTATAAATTCATATCATATGATCAATCAGGGTCTAAATACGAATGTATTTAGATATATTACAATTTGTATTATTAAACAAAGAAGAGGCGAGAATATAACACATATTACTTTATACTACAATAATCACAATAATTTAATAAATGAACTACAGTATAAAGAAAAATATGTCTACACCAAAACAGCGCCACAAAAATAAAAAAGTAGGTTGGGCCGTTGGACCAGACTAGCGTTTTCCATATTACTTTGACCCGTCAATCCGAATCTAAAGTAAGAATTTCCGGATTATTTCAGGAATAAGTTGAAAACAAAACATGAACTGATCCGGGAATTCTGACTTTAGATTCGAATTTAGCAGGTCGAAATACTATGAGTAGCACTTCTCTGGTCTACGGCTTAGCTCATTTTTGAAGCATTTTTTAATATAAATACAAATAAACAACAAAACACAGGTGTCTTGTAACATGAATATGTATGGGGTCATGGATCTACAGGAGCTTGCTTGCCACGTGTTACGGATTTACGAAGTTACAAGAGGACTAACAGACTCAATCCTGCAGAGTTAGAAGAAGTATAGAAGCCTTCCAACTCAGTCATGTAGTTTCGGACCCATAATGTATCCATGTTCCCACAGAGTCTCATTGTTATACACTCTCACATATTCCGGGTTATGGGGTTAAGGTGAAAGGTGGTTACGGGGCTATGAAGCTACGGGATTATGGTGCCATGAGATTATGAATTCGAATATTTTTCCAATCACTGGTTACTCAGGACAATTTGAAATTTTGAAAACCGCTTTCGAGAGAAGTGCCTTGATGTCAAAACACGAATTAATCCGGGAATTCTGACTTGGTGCACAACCCAAAACACTTTTTTTTTGTTTAATTCATACATAGGAACTACTACTATGTGTGCTGACAGAAGAAGGACAAACATCCAAATGGTTTCTGAAGGCTTTAATCGACGGAGCAGAAACTATGTGTTCCTACAAAATGTTCCAGTAATGCAAAACACGGTAGGTAGAAAAATTGTTGAAAACGTTGGTTTGTATGTTTTATAAATTACTTTTGAATGAAGTCTTTCGTTGTTACTTTGAGAAAAAATTTCTTCTCAGAAAATCTATTTGAAAGAACCTAAAACAGTAAGCCTTCCATAATAATTGAAATTAGTAATAAGTGGAATTCATTTAATTAATCTACGCTAAACACCTACTTCTTTCAGTAGCAATATATCGGCCTTTTTGAGATTTAGTGACCAAATAACAAAATCATTTTCTAGTAGTGGCTTTACATGTGGTTCGTATATCTGAAAGAATTGTCTACTAGTCAATTGAAAAGACTGAGGAGGTAGCAAACGGTGCTTTCTTTCTTATTGATCCACGACGCCGATGCAATATTGGAGTCTAGGATTGTTGACATCAATATGTAGAATTGTGTATTAACTACTCTTCACACCATTTTGTGAGTTCGTATAGATCAGATTGCAATTGTTTTGATAAGAGGATTCTGCAATCCAGAACACTTAGATAAGGAACTACAGTGTGTACGATGCGCTCTTAGTGGAAATGGATATACTAAGAGAAATATCGAACGAGTCATCAGAAAGTCACCTAAATAAAGGGAATGTATATTTGACAAGCACGTGTTTGCCCTAGATGCAATGATGTAAGAGATAAGGCTGCATCTTAAGGAAACATAATATGAATAAAATCTAAAATATCACAAAGAAGGGAACAATTTTTCCCGAAACGAGCAGCAAGGATAGTCTGTTTCAAGGCCCCAGAGTTTAAAGCATGGCAAGTATATGCGGAAAAGCATTAGACAAACAAGCAAGTTAAAGGAGCATAAGTATCACTTGAAGAAGAACAAGGTGAAAAGATCAGCAGTTACAGTACATAGGGCAGACATGCAATAGACCTAACTGATACTAGAATTCTAGTGAGAGAGTGAGAGAAAGAGAAAAGTTTGACCAAAACTCTACAGGACGGAAATAAAAATTCGGCAGATTTCATAAAGACCACGAATTAGAACTACCTAGCATATAGAAACGATCCCTAAATATTAAGGCTCTGGACGACATTGACCAATGACTAGAAGCTAAAAACCAGAATGCCATGAGCACACAATAAATACATAAGCCACCCCGAATTCCGAAATGGTCTAGTTTAAGTGCAAAGCAGTTTAGTGGAACATCATAGAACCCTCCGAGAAGCCAGATATAGAACATCAGTAGGGGCCACTTTATCCATGGATATAGGTAGATCAACTATTAAGGCAGACTAACAGGTTTGTTGTTGTTGATCCGTTTTGTAAGTATTTATGTTGTATCTTTAGAATAACATTGTGATTACCTAAGAAGGAAACTGGTTCAGCAATAATTCTCTCCATTAGTTTAGTACAATATGGCACAGGATTTATTGGCATTTGCTCGCGTCTAGTTTATTTCCTGTTTATTAAACTGCAGTAATAGTCGTTGTTAATCAGGCTTTTGAAAGTTTGGACAATATGAATCTTTTAACACTTTGAATGTGATGAAATCCGGTCCAGGAAAACTGTCAGCTTTGATCTTTTAAAATATCTAAAATTAAATCTTTTTGGAAGACATTTAATAAGAGGTAGGATTCGTGGATAAAGGTGGTTTCAAATGGTTTGCCAATATTTCAACTACCTCAGCAAAAATAGTACACATAATATACTACCACAGTTCCATCCAACTTTTGTAGTAGTGGAGTTGCTACTATAGATGACAGCTAAATATTTGAATGCATATTTGGCACTTCTGGTTAAGGAATTTTCATATTATTTTTGTTTACGATCAGTTCCATTAAATAGTTATTGGAAAAGTGACGATGCTTTTGAAAATAGTCTTCAGATAATCTTGCCGCTATAATTTCGCTAATTTTAGTTCTGGATACCTATAATAAAAGTGATCAGTTTGTGATCAAAGTGTTAACTTTAGATTCCTATCAAAATTATAGAAAATTGTTTTTGGAAAGGGTGGCTCAAAAATCAACGTCAAGCTGGCAAGGGTTGATAGCCTGGCCCACGATTAGTCAGAGAAAAATAAATTCGGCCATGGTAAGTACCTTCGTTTTCAAAATATTGACATTTCTGAAAATGGAATAAATGTTTCGCCTGCCACAGCTACAAAATTAAATATTTTGTGAACCCATTTTGGTACAATATTGTAAAGGAATTTTGTTATCAAATGCAATAAAAAAAATTATGATTTTTACTAAAACTGAATTTAGTTAGTCTGGCTAGTCATGGGCCGACCTATCACCACCTGCTGACTTGACCTTGATTTTTGATACATCCTGTATATTCTGCGTATATGATCTGAATATACCTAGTATTTATTTACGAATGTTTTTTTATTATTTTTTAATAAGTAGAATCGCGTGACTTTAAAAAGCCAAAAATTATTGGGATTGGGGATTAAATTATAAAAAAGTGTGCTATTAAAAATAAGATCAGCTGTATTTCTTGAACGAATTAAGAACGCCGTTACGGAAATATACCCAAAAATAGTACAAACTGGTCACCCTATAAATTTTAAATTTGTTTTAAGCATGTAGATGTTCTTCTATAACTGCTCCACACAATTTAAATTTCAAACATTCACTGTTTGTTTAATTCTTTCACTTCGATTATTCACTTACCTACATTACATGGTGACTATTTTAATCGACTGAGCATTTTTATAATTATTTCCTGTTTAGCCAGCAGTTACTTCAACTCTTGTTGAATCACCCAGTGCATTACAGGTAATTACAGTTTTACAAAGAATAATCATTTTAAAACAAAAGATTAACAATCCTTTTCCATTATTTTACAATATTTTTTTAGTTCACGAGACACCTTTAACTACTCTGAGGGGAAAATCTTGCTTGGAACTGGTAGGAAACGTTGGTCTTTCAAAAATTACGAAATATTTATTGTTATATACCTATTGTGTATATAATATGCCATTATTAATTTTCTAAAAATGCAAATAATTTATTTTCATCATTGGAATAGAAAAATTTAAGTCGTTACTGTTTAGCTATAGTAACAGATGTCCGCCGGGAAGGTATACTACTTTGTTTTGCCGACATTTTGGTAAACATTAGTCTTGACAGTTCATATTTGGCAGTCGTGAAGTACACACGTGGCAAATTTATTATGGAAAAATATTCGATAAACCAACGTGTTTTAAACGTTAAAACATTTTATCAAAATCAATCATCGATTACTGTGACGATGAGAAAGTTACGTGAAATTTTTGGGAGAAACAACGTGCCAGCAAAACGCACTATTTATCGTGTAGTGAATGATTTCGAAGAAAGAGGGTCTGTAGGTGATAGGCCCAAGCATGGACCACAACGTACTGCAAGATCGGCTGAAAACATTGCTGCTGCCCAAGGAAGTGTTCAAAACAATCCATCAACCTCAATTCGACGCCGTGCTCAGGAGCTTGGTCTTCAAATAACAACTTTAGCCACAATTTTGCACAAGGATTTGCATTTGTTTCCATTTAAGATTCAGTTGACACAAGAGCTTCTTCCACAAGACCATTTACGCCGCCGTACATATGCCAATAGGATATTACAGCTCGCCCATGACAACCCCGATATTCATGAAAAAATCATAATGAGTGACGAGGCACATTTTCATTTGAATGGACATGTGAATAAACAGAATAGTCGGTTCTGGGCAATGGAAAACCCGCAAATTATTCATCAGTCACCTTTGCATTCATTAAAAGTGACAGTCTGGTGTGCAATTTGGTCAGGAGGAATCGTTGGACCTTACTTCTTTGGAAATGAAAACGGCGTAACGGTAACTGTGAATGGGGAGCGATATCGTGATATGATTGAAAACTTTTTACCGCCACAACTGCATGCTTTGGGCTTGATTAACATGTAGTATCAAAAAGACGGTGCCACATCGCATACAGCCAGGATTACAATGGTATTACTGCGAGACCTCTTTCCACAACAAGTTATTTCAAGAAATGGTGATGTTGATTGGCCTCCACGGTCGCCTGATTTGACTGCTCCGGACTTCTTTTTGTGGGGATATCTGAAAAGCAAGGTTTATGCAAACAAACCAGAAACGCTTGAGCAACTCAAACAAAATATTCGTGATGAAATTAATGAAATACCGCGTGAAATGTGTGCGAATGTAATGAAAAATGTGCTCAAAAGGGCTCGCATTTGTGAGGCTAACAGAGGCGGACATTTATCTGATATTGTATTCCATACATAATTGCCGACATTAAATAAAACATTTATCAATATAAGATCCATTCTCTTTAATTTAATCAAAAATTATAAACAAACAAAGTAGTATACCTTCCCGGCGGACACCTTGTAGGTGTGATAAATACATATATACCTATATGTATATCGATATCGATAAATATACAGGGTGAGTCAGTTTTTTGTTGACAAACTTTAACAGGAGATAGAACACATGTTTTTAAAAAGAAAAGTCCCTATAAACATATGTCGTAGAAGGCTTCGTTTCCGAGATACAGGGTGTTGAATATAATTTTTTCCTCGAATTTTCATTATAACTTATAAACGAATGCTTAGATTTTTTTCATGTTTGGGGGATAATGCCCATTAATTAAGGGGCATAAAACAAGCGATAAGAATATTTAAAAACTTGCACAGTAGCGGAGTGGAGGGGGTGCTCAACCCTTTTCTTAAATAGAACTTCTACGCCAATGACTATTTAAAAAAAACTGTTTTTTTCATTATCTACATACATTTTAACAAAAATAATGTCCCTTCTTCTGTGTCGAAATTCCTGTGCGTTTCCGAGTTATTTTGATTTTTATTGTTTGATGTGGTACTAAATTAGTAAATTATTTATTGTCAATTATCTCTTTCCAACGTAATCAAAATAAATATTTGTTATATCAAGCCATACTCAAATACAAGACTTTTATATGTTGAAATCTGTTTAGTACACTAATTTTAACAATCCTTATTTATTATGTGCTGCGTAAATACTAATGTACTGCAACTAAATTACAAAAAAAAAAAAAACATTGAATGAACATTTATGTTAATGTTTATGGAGAATTTTTTTGAATTTATAACAATATTTAATTAACAACTTCTTAAAACTTTTTGGCAACTGCACAATAATGTATTGTATGTATGTAATGTAACAGATATCCACTTATAAAAGTCTTGTATTTGGGTATAGCTTGATATAACAAATATTTATTTTGACTACATTGGAGAGAGGCAAAGAATAAAATATTTCGGCTTTTTAGAATTCTTAACAAACCATATTTAGGTAGGTTTCGTTGAAAGAATTAAATATTTAGCCGGTAATTGATAATATATAATTATAATAATAATAAATAATTACTTAATTTAGTACCACATCAAACACTAAAAATCAAAATAACTCGGAAACGCACAGGAATTTCGAAACAGAAGAAGGGACATTATTTTTGTTAAACTGTATGTAGATAATGAAAATAACAGTTTTTTTATAAAATAGTCATTGGCGTAGAAGTTCTGTTTAAGAAAGGGGTTGAGCACCCCCTCCACTCCGCCACTGTGCAAGTTTTTGAACATTTTTATCGCTTGTTTTATGCCCCTTAATTAATAGGCATTATCTCCCAAACATGAAAAAAATCTAAGTATTCGTTTATAAGTTTATAATGAAAATTCGAGAAAAAAAATTATATTCAACACCCTGTATCTCGGAAACGAAGCCTTCTACGACATATGTTTATAGGAACTTTTCTTTTTAATAATATGTGTTCTATTTCCTGTTAAAGTTTGTCTACAAAAAACTGACTCACCCTGTATATACAGGGTGTTTCTTAATAACGTGCATATTTAAGTAGGTTATTCTTGGGTCCATTTTGAGAAAAAACTTCATGTGAACATATGTCCTAAAAGTTTTAACTTTTGAACTACAGGCTGCTAAAGTTTTATGAAAAAACATTTTTTTATGATAACTTTGGTATTACCCTAGATATTTTTTCAGATTAGGTACACGCCTTCTATTCATCGAGATGCATTAACTGATGTACAAACAATTTTATTATTTTTGCCAGTGGCGTCTGTACAGGTTTTGTATTGAATATTTTTGAAGAAAAATATGTTACGCCACTGTTTTTTGTTAAAGTAAAAATCGTTTTTGAAATCCTCATTCTTTTCTGAGCAAATGTGGTGTCTTGAATTATTTTCGTTTGACGTACGGTTTTCGCATAAAAAAATAAATTTTATTTTATTATGGAGTCATTTTAACAAGAAAATAAGCCTCTAAATAGCCCATTTCGAATATACAAAGTATTGATATCTGTCAATAACTTTCTACCTCGATTGTTTTATGTAAAATAAATACAGTTAAAAGTTATTTTTTTGGTGGATACTCAAATTTGATACTGCACAACGTGCTCCAATATTTTATATACCTTTTCTAGATGCTTAAATAAGCAAATTTCAAAATTGTCTTAAAATTACCGCTAAATAACTATGTAATAACAAATCAGGGAAATGTTTATTTTGGGAGCATATAATCTGAGATTAAATAGTCACGTTTTCCACCACTGATTAAATGATAACCCCGTTTTCTTTATCTGTGAGTATTTGAGAACTTTTTTTTATTAAAACCGATAACAATAAAGAGCTTGAAAGTTAATATAAGAGCGAAAGCTACGTCTCGTGAAGAAGCCCTATTGCTATAATTCTGGTACCAGCTGCACTCATGTTAGTTTTTATTTTAGTTATCTTTGATATTTGTATAGTAGGTATATCATCTTCAGTTACACGTAGTTTAGTAATATAAGATGTAATGATACCTTGGAACTTGTAATATTTCTGTGAAGAAATGTGTCTTACGAAAAGTGAAACCTACCCCATTACTCAAAAAGATCAACTTTCAGTGAGTCTGTTTCCGAATATTTTTCTGACATTTCCACTACCACACTCGAAATCGTAATCTTTAAAAGAAGATTGTGTTATTGAAAAATTTGTAGCCAACTTGGCCAAATAAAGAATATTTTTTATTTGATTTTCACAAGAATTAACAACTTATCAAATATTAATTTACAGGTTACTAGAAAAAAAATGTAAATTGTATATAAAATTTTTGTATGTATATTGAAGATTTTGCTACCACACTATTGTTAAAAATGAAAAGAAAACTTTTGTTAATGTTTTAGAAAATTTCGAGAAATTGTCTTAGTATACTGAAAAAAGTATATACCACAAATTATCGCACATAAATTTTATTTAAAGAGTGATTACATTTATTACAGTTACAAAAGCAATATAAGTATTTAAGTATGTATACCTAAGAAGAAAATAGAAATATCTTGAAATAAAACACAAACAATATTGTAGGATAATTGGCAAATGAATTTCAAAAATGCTGTTAAAGATAATTATAACTTTATATGTCTTTAGATATAGTATATTACTAACATTTTGCATTCAATGAGTGCCAGTAAATAAGAAATTTTGAGACCGTATTGATATCTTCCAGTGTTCATTCCCACATTCAACACGTCTGCATGTGATGGGACAGAGTTAAAGCTAACTGGACATACCTAGTAAACACGTACAAGCTACATGTGTAACATAGAACTTTTATTTGAGGTATAATATGTTTTAGTAAATATTTTCAAAATATAAGTTATTTTCTAATACAAACACAGAGGTAGATGTAAATTGTAGGATTCAATATATATTCAATATTATCAAATTTTACTGCAATACAAACAATACCTACCATTTTTGTGGAATTATGCAAAAATATTTTCTAATGTTACGTATTAAGATTATGACAGATCTTCTGCACAAAATCGAGAACTACAATAATATGGTGATATTTTATCAGGCACATTTTTCTGAATTTTTCTGTAAAATACACTATATTTTTACACTATGATTCCCGAAAATGTTCAGTTCCCTATTGAGTAAGACAGCGCACTGTGGATAAATGAAAATAAACAACATACGTAGACATAAAATTCACAAAGCAAATCACATACAAGCTGTTACAAATTCGTTACTCACTACAGGGATCTCGAAAACGGTAAGAGATACAAGCTAGCTTAAATGGGGGCAAAGTTGCGTAATCAGGGGAACAACATTATGCCTCTAAAAAAAAGGCTAACATGATTAGTTTTCGAAATATTTGAAAAAAATCGAAATTTTGGAAATCCGGTTTTGGTTCATTTGGCCTTGTTTGAGGTGACATTGAAAAAAGAACACTTTCTCATAGCCACTTTTTGCCCTCTATCGAATGGCATAATCAATTTTTTTTTATATGTAACGTTTCGTCTCTCCAGGACATCATCAACTTCATTTTTTTAAATACGACCCTAGAAATTTTATTACATTTTTTGCAAGCCTTCATGATCCCCAATACTGTACTGCATCAGCCCGAACCAGATTCAGACGTTTTGTCTCGAAAAATTCATCTTCAGTGTATTCGTAACAAATTTATCTTTTACTATCACTAATAACTTCAATATAAACTGCTATTATTACTTATAAGGAATCTCCCACTTTTTTTTCGAAAAGCGACCCAATTTTGAGTTATTCTTTTCAATTTATACTACTACAGTTAAACATATCTAAAATAACTGTAAAGCACAAACATTTTATTTGAGGTACTTATTACATATTTTAACTATCAAAAGTTTGGAAAAATAATTTTTATCTGAAGAATTCTCATCACATTTTTTTTAGTGTGAAACGATTAGCTTTAAATATATTTTCGAAATTTTATATTTTGTAATATGTTTCCCTGTATCTGATTAATATAATTGTATGTCAATTCAGTAATTTCTGTATTTAATTAGAAAAACCGTTAGCACAAATTTCGTCAGCCTACGTCAAGCTGAAATACTTATTTGAATAAATGTAATATTTTTTCACTTCAAACTCTATATTTTGACAACCTGTGACTTTCAATCCTTGGTTAATTGTTTTTGGGATTAAAATGAATGAAGAAGCAAACTATTGGAGTGAGAGCACTATGTAATAATTAAAAATAAACATATTTTTGCTGATGTAAGTACAACGAAAACTATTAGTTTTTTTTATGTGATATATAAAAAATCTAATCAAACACTCTATGCTCTATTTAACAAACTTTTGTTTTGCTATCAGCAGACCAAACACCCTTTATTTAACCGCAATTGCTTTCAAAATATGTAACTGTTTCACGTACGCAAAACATTACGTCACTTTTAATTAACGCAATTAAATTATAACTTATTCCACACAAAAAAAGTTATAATTACATTAATTCTAAACAGGAAAGAATACTTCCTGTATAATAATATTCGATACCGCTTACATACTACAAAAATAAAAATCACATTACACATTTCTCCCAGGTAGACGCTCTTGCAGCCCGACAATTTTTTCTTAAAACTTTATAAGGCTGTAACGCAGAAAATAGCACGAAAATGCTGTGAAAGGGAATGTTATTTCGAACCCAGGGCTTTCAAAACCCAGAAAGGTTTATGACCCAATATTAACTGTCTCCTATAATAATTTATGTTAATGGCTTTCGGGCCCAGCTTGTAGCTGAGTAGGGAACTCACAAAACGACAGTTGGTATTGGAACACTGTGAAAAGTGGTGGTGCTGTGCTCGCTTTAAACTGTTGAAATTATTTTACAATCGAAAAGCTCTTCCAAAATCACCCAAGGAAACGAATTTGCAGATCCTGAATGAAATGTGCCTGCTCTCGTAATTGGTAAGAGTTTAACGCGGTTATTAGCATGAAAATTATTATAATTAGCCACTTTAATTGGTCTTATATGCGTATTCTAAACGCACCTGGTTTGAATTACTTTTAATTCTTTTATTTTAAATGTGTGTTTGCGCAATTTCTTAATTAATACGATATATAAGTTAGATTTAAGTTAGGCTACAATCTTATTTGAAATGAAATTCGTGTTTGTAAATAGACGGTTTTAGATTTACCTAAATCATTGGAAGTAGAACAGTAATAATTTAATAGGTAGTACCTTATTTAAATATATTTTTTTGTACAGTGGAGAACATTTTGGGCAATCGATTGGCGCCATTACGTTAATGTTTATATTTTCTGACGCGCGCAAAATTGACAAAACGCATGTGCCGTGATTTCTCCAAATCAATACAAGGAATTTGCACTTGCCATTTTATTTGCTTCCATCCTAATGAACTCTCCTTGCGCACACTACATATCCATATTTTTGTTTTTATTGCACATTTTATTTTAAACGGTAAACAAGTGACGTAGCCGTCTGATTTGATAACCTTGAAGAACCTTCTGCACTTTCTCTCAGGTTGTTTTCATACTCGCACGATGCATTAAAAATAGCTGGGTTGTTTCGACTTGCACTCCTGTGTTTTGGTTTCTATAATAATTACGAAATAACAATTGTAGGTGGTGACACATTTACTGTTAAATTGTTACTTATCTTGGTGCCAAATACCACGACTATGAGGTCAGCTTTATTCTTGCTAGCGGGAGCCCGAGAGAAATATGTTTGTCTCATCTTACTATTTAATGCGGGCTTAATAACACTGGCGACAATTTCAAATTGTACATAATTCAAAAAGAATTTTAGGTCAACAGTTGAAACCACTCCGTTTATTCACAAAAATATGAAATAACCGATTGTTTAATAGGTGACGCCATGAAATTGTCGGATGAACTCGCCATTATTAAAAAAATTGATATAAAAATTTCAAACCTAAACGTAACAGAATTGTTATAAAAGTTCAAATACTTATATCTCGGTCTTTATATGTTTAAAAACATATCCGAGGTTCTGCTAAAACTCACCAGATGGCTCCATCTATTATTACTGAAAATAGTTGTGAATGTTAATTTTAAGCGAATTATGGAGCTTGATGATTAACCCCTAATAATTTTCTCAATTTTGGTTAAATAACATTATGCTTTTAGAGAAGCATCTTTATCTAATGTAATTGTGTGAATACTTTACTCGAAAATATTACTTTTATATATTTGGTATGTTTCAAATGTTATGGAACCTATGTTTCAGATAAGAATGTTTCTACCTAAATAAAAAAAGAGAAATATAGTACACGATAATTTATAACTGCATATACATACTGCATATGTCCATAATTTCATAGAGTGGAGATATCCAGGGACTTTTTCAAAATTAGGATGTACCTATTTCTATGTAAACGCTATAAAATGGATATGTTTAGTTATTGTCTGTAATAATTGAGGCTAATATGTAAAAACTATGAGTAATGTAAATGTATATCTTTGACCAACTATAATTTTTATTAGAGTACAAATTTATACACATTAAGTGACGATACAGATAACTAATATTTAAATCTAACCAAATTTTAAACAAATTGCGAAAATGTACATTGAACCATAATTATCATAGAATGTACCCATGCATGGAGAAATTGGAAAGAAGCAAAATATTTTTATTTTTCATTTTGTGGAAAGTCATTATTATTACAAAAAATGTTATGGCGTGCTTGACCTCTATAGTAAGAATTGATTAGAAATATAATAGTTGATTTAATCATTAGAAATTAATAATACCATTATGCGGCTTAAGAAAAATATAAATAGCTAGACAATTTCCAACATCTAATATACAGGATTATAACTTTTTTATAAGAAAAGGAACATTCGCTTTATAACGATGTATAACTTATGGGGTTTTCATAGATAAATAACCAAGATATTGAATATAATTATTATTTTAATAAAGAATGTCAAGTAGCCAAGTGAAACATTTGAATTTTTTCTATAAATTAATTTAATATCCCTTATTTTTAATACTTCTTAACACAACAACCTTTATTTACATAACAATAACAAGAGCAACTAATAAAACAACATATATAAAGCAAAACAAGGTTAAATGGTAAATTTAAGTGCATAACCATTACAATTTCTACATTTCTGTACTCTTTAGATAAAGGACCTTTTTCGTACAAGATATAGAAAATTTTACAAAATTAAAATTAATGGGCAAGTACTATTTAATGACGAGTGAATAAAAATATCAAGGCAGGCTGATTGTCTTAATATTGACATACACTTGATTTGCGATCTCCTAATCAATTTTTCTATAAATTTTATAAAAAAGGCACATTACATACTTCATAAAAACTACAAGTTGTTTCACATCATGTATTTCAAATACAAAAAGAAATCATTATAGTTTTTCCGTAATGTTGAAATGAAATCTACCGTGTTTTTTGTATGAAGTTGTTAGATGAATGTTTTTGCACTACCTATCGAAAACTCATACCTAACGATAAAAAACTTTATTCAGTTAGTAGCAGCACGATCTAAAACTTTCTTCATTTAACCATTTTTCCGTATCTTATAGTTTTCGGGATACCAATCTGGTTAAAATGGCCCACTTGAAATGAGAAGTACCTACACACTCTGTGTACTACCTCTGATCGAAAAGATCACACTGATGCTTCTTAAAACAGTGAAAACGTTTGTTGACGAAATAGTGAAAAAAAGAATATTTTTTCAAATGTGCCTAATGATTGGAGACATAGATGATTTACGTTCACAAAAAATATTACTATAAATCCTTACATCTGGAGTTATATTTGAAGAGTATCTTTAAGGAATTTGGTATCAGCATCATCATTTCAGTAGTCTACGACCTATACCTTCCATTTTTCAGGACAAGGTTCAGCTATCTTAACAACCAAGTTACTTTATGGCATATAAAAAATCCATAACCTCCGTTATATTCTGCACCTTTGCATTATGGCCATTACCTTTCAAGTATAAGATAGCCACTTGGTTCTTAAAATTTTACAGTGTGACGGTAAACGTATACTGTATTAAAAGGAAAATTGCTTTAAAAATAACACGTACCTACCGCTACGTAAATAATATACAGTGTGTGTCCACCGAAGCAGCTGAAGGACGAGAATACTTTTTTATTATTCATTTCATGAAAAATAGAAATTTTTGTTAAAAAATTCCGCTTGTGTTCAAAAGTAAAAAATGGTCGACCTCTATTAAGAAATAGTTAGAAATATTGTGGTTACCTAATAAATACACTAAGTTAATAAATACACAGTACACTAAATACACCAAGTTAATAAATAAACACACTAAACAACTAATACAATATAAATACACTAAATAAAAAAATAAATACAAATAATAAATAAATAATACAAGTTAATAAAATAAATACACTAAGTTAATTAAGAAACGCTTAATATCCAACATATAATATGTACAGGGTGTCCTCAGACCGTCTTAATCTTTGGTGTTAACGACAAACAATTTTTGAGCAGATAGGTATTTCACATTCTGGCAAAACGAATCTGCTTTGTTAAAAAATACTATGCAATTTATTTATAAAAAACTAAGCATGTTTTAACAATAACAAAAAAAAAAATAGTTTCTGCTTAGGCAATGTGCCTTTTTTATTTTATTAAGAAACATTAAAATTTTTCAATGTACCCATCCTTAAGTGCCTTTTTGGGTAAAAATATCGAAAAAATATTTACTAAGAATTATTTAATTTGAAGTACGGGCATAAATTTTTAATACAAATAATATTTATCCAATTTTTTTAAAAATATAATCCGTAGGTATATACAATATTTGTTGAGATAGAATCCCCTGCATCACTTTCTTGGAATTAATCGCACTCGACACCCAAGATAGAAAGACACTGGCGATATTGTAAGGAATGCACCTTACATGAAGAATTCACTACCTGCACAGAATTTTTTTGCTTCTGACAAGGCTGTAGCTTTTTACCTACCTTTTCGCCAAAATTTAAAATTTTCAATTTTTGTTGTTGATATACTTACGAATAAGATAATATAAATATATCCCGTATATATTAAATGCTGAAAAATGATTGGTCATTGATGTATTGTTTGACCGACTTAGCGTATTATTTAAAGGATAAATACGACTACATTTCAAATCATTTTTTGGCAGAGGACATCCTGTATATGGCAATCTAAAAATATATATTTTTATACATTTGAACACAATCATGAACTCTATCATAACAGCAAATATAATTTGAAATATCCTTAGAAGACAAAAGTCGGGAATTAAAATTATTCTCAGCCCCTGGAACTATGCCTCAGTATGTAAAAAATCGATACCATGTGCATACATTTGTGGATAATCATAAACTTAAATGCTAAATTTGCAAGAAATCGCTTAAACCTTTTTTCTGTACCTACATAATTAAAATCATTTTCTTTTTCCAATATCAACACCCTGTATCCCAAAAACAAAGCGTTTCTGGAATTACGTTTATAGAAACTGTTTTCTTAGTTGGAACCTGTATAAATAATCAACTTGTGTTTTCATTCACCCTGGCAGCTTGATATTTTTTAAACATAGTAAGACACATTGAATACATATTTGCAATGAATAGTCAATAAATGAGCGCGACATGTGCAGAAAAATAATTCGCGTTGACTTAATGATTACTTAATAACTTGTACAATCAACTGTTGGGTTTAAAGTAAATTTATTTGTTTGAATACGATGTCCTGAATTAACCGATACTATAATGGATGTTAATTAAGTACGTTGACAAACTCTCATTAGCAATTTTTTGAGTAATTTAGAGATAAAAAGGCTGTACTTACAGACCGTAAGACGATAGATTCATTTTCTAGAATATCCCTAAAGATGCAAAATGATAGCTTAGACTAGTGATTTATCTAATTAAAAGTCCACTAAATTTGGACATAAATATGTGTGATAGTGACAAAAATACTGGTAGTGATACTTTGATAACTATTTTAACTGACACTGATATTTTCAAGTAAAAAATGATTTTGTTCCAAAATGGAGTCATTTTTTGTTTATTGCTTTTTACTTTTCTTTATCTTTTTAAATTTTTTAGATTTTTTAGAAAAAAATGTGAAATAAACTCCATTTCTTAAATAAAGTTATTTGACATTTTTCATTATTCATTTTATGCAAATATATTTTGAAATACAACATAATCATGAATAGTCTGAATATTTTATATTTTAGTACATGCAGTAAAGTGCCAACAAAAATATAGAATAGCTTTTCCTTTACTTTTTCTCTCGTTTTCGAGATAGAAATCACAAACATGTGTAAAAAGTAACCTCGCCAGCTTGACAATACAATAACATCAATAGATGAACGTAAAATGTAACATACAGAGTATCTCCAAATTAGCCTGCAATCTTTCAACAACGTGTTCTACAACTATATAAGATAAAAAATAAAAACATAATAAATAAGATATAAGATAAATAATATGAAAATAGGTATTTATAAAATAAACATAAAAATAAAAAGTTAATGTGAATATAAGAACAAATACATAGTCCCTGTGAGCCTGCCGTTTTTTCCATATTACAACTCTTTAAAAGCGAGTCCCTAAAACTTATTTTTTCAAGGTATCTCCGAAGCAGTATACCTAAGACAAAATGATAGCTTTAGAGTTCAATGATAAAAAAATAATCAACGTTCCAAAGCAGAAACGGTGCTCTTGCGTATTTTCGATAATTTGCACAGATTGGGAGTAAAATCGATTTAAATATTATGTTACGTGCCACAAAAATATGTTTCCATTCTAAACAACTTGAAATAATAAATAAATTTAAATTAATAAATGGTAGATTACGAAAACATGAGTATCGATTATTTAAAATTGGTATGTAAAAATTTGTTAAATCAGAAAATAATAATATTGTATGAAATAAGTTACGATATCAGTGTGATTATAACGCTACAAGAAAAAAACATAATATTTTTATTTCAAAGACAGCTACTTAAAAAAAAATAAATTTAAGCGGGAGCAATAAAACAAATGTATGTGAAGGCTATACTTAATCACATAATAATAACTGATGTCCAAGAGTCAATCGTACACTCCTGGTTCGTACTTTGTATCACATAACATGCTGAAAGATACACTTTCGCAGAATCATAATCTTGAACAAAAAAAAAAAAACGACGTGAATTATTACAGATTACTAAATAAGTAAGATTAAAATACAGTAGATGTACTAGCGGTTACCTGTGACTTATGTCAGAGTTGAAAGTTTGTTTGCTTTTTAATTTTGATTTGTTCACACGCATCGTATATGTCAAAGTACAATTTATTATAATTAAAAATCTGATAGCGTAAGCTTCCTTGATCTGGTACAGTGGAAACAATGAAACAACTATTTTCTTGAATTATATTTTCTCCAAGAAAAATATCTAAAAAACGCATATGAAATACTAGAAGCAATGTGACGAATTTTTGACATCCTCTACACGAATTCCATAAACATTCATTTTCCCATATAAATTAAGATTTGGTATTAAAAATTAGGTATTGAACATATACATTATTTGATTAGAGTAGTGAATTATTCAGTACGTTTAACTAATATGCCGTTCATCATTTCTTTATAATTGTGCATGTCACTGCGGTGTACTGAATCAGTCTTTGTTATAAATAACATAAATGTTATGCACTCCAGGACCTCACATTAGTAACTACTGTATTTCTTTCTGTAATAAAACGTTTTTGACAAACTGTTTCTCTAAAAACTTACTAATAAATAGTTGATTTTAATAAAATAAAAACAACTCTCAGAGACCCACCATTAAGGGATCGTAGCCCACTCAAGAAGTATTTCACCGTTTGCATAAATATCTCTTAATATCTTATTATTATTCACTATCAAACACTTTTTTAGATACCTCTTATTTTTTATTTATTATCTTGTACCGAGGCACCTTAGAAATTATTCGTNTACGTTTAACTAATATGCCGTTCATCATTTCTTTATAATTGTGCATGTCACTGCGGTGTACTGAATCAGTCTTTGTTATAAATAACATAAATGTTATGCACTCCAGGACCTCACATTAGTAACTACTGTATTTCTTTCTGTAATAAAACGTTTTTGACAAACTGTTTCTCTAAAAACTTACTAATAAATAGTTGATTTTAATAAAATAAAAACAACTCTCAGAGACCCACCATTAAGGGATCGTAGCCCACTCAAGAAGTATTTCACCGTTTGCATAAATATCTCTTAATATCTTATTATTATTCACTATCAAACACTTTTTTAGATACCTCTTATTTTTTATTTATTATCTTGTACCGAGGCACCTTAGAAATTATTCGTTTTCTGACATTTTACAATGCCATATTTTCTTATTTATAATGATAAAATAAGCTTTTAAATTTTTTCATTTGCAAATTTTTTGTTTTATTCAAATGGATTCAAACAGACAACTTAAAATTTAAAATAAAAACTGTTCGATTATTTACCTACACTTGAGTATTTACAGTCCAGTAAAAATATTACTTTACTTTTTTTACTGTACTATTTATATAGCTTAAAAATATATATTTCATATATAATTTTATAGATTTTTTATTTATTTGAGTATATTTCCACCTGTGAAAAGATATAAATATTTATGAAATAGATCCTTTGCGCCGAAAAGATCACTCAAGTGTTATTTTTTATAAAACGCCTAATTTTGACTAAACGAAAATCTCAGAGGGCACGAAAATAAGCAATTTTTATTAAGCAACTGATGGTCTAAAACATTATGATTTAAGTTAAAAAAAAATGTGCATGAGGGTTTAAACAAATTTAAAGCCGTCCCTGGTGCGGAGCCAGCTGTACCTGCCGCGCGTCGCAATGCGAAAGTGCTGATGGCGGTTTTAACGTTATAAATTTTGTGTTCGAAAATGCTGAAATTTATTCAAATCTCGTTTAAAAGTAACACAAAAATTAAACGAATACATAAGTTGCTAATAAGCATACTTCCAAACGGCGGTCAAAATTCTGTCACCAAAAACACCACACCACACATTCACTGAAAACTGTTACTGGAACCGAGATCTCTGTACAACGTCAGGATTTGCATCACACTAATAAACATTTTATACGCCGGCTAAGTAATACTGCAACACACAACGCACCTGCACAAGATGCACAGGGTCGGTTTACATTAATTTATGGTTAATTTTTTTACTTAATTTTCTCGAAAAAAGGAAGCATTAAGATTGTCAGTTACTTAATAAAAGTTGACCATTTTCATGCCCTCTATTACCCTTTTCAAGGAACGCACTTATTTCGGAAGCACACTGTATATCGCACTCTTCAATAAGTTGTGTCCATTTTAAAATCTGTGTGTCCGTTATTAGGATTGGGATTGACAGTTCAATTTAAATTAATTTTGACAGTTCATTATTTTTTTTAAAGTAGAAGAAACAAATGAGTAACTTCAGACAATATTTTGAATATATTTACCATCGTAAACGAAACGTTTAATCTTAGTAACGGTAACATGTGAAATGATGAACTTCGGCTTGTATAGAAATATATCCATTACTTGCATTTTATATTATTTTTATATAAATTTTCGTAAAATAAGTAAGAAAGGCGTTTTAATAGGTGTAACATAACAACAACGTAAAAGTACGGTTGAAAGCAAGTGTAAAGGTGTCAGTCATGCCGAAATACAAAACAACCTATACCAACTCAGTAATTTAAATTCTTGTTTTACAACTACCAAAAATATGTATTAGATTTTGATACCCCTCTTCTAAGGCTAATAATAAGCCTAGAGACTTTGTTAACCTATAGTTTTATGATAACTACCGTACAAATACCAGTATTATTATTACCAAGACAGTAATATTAACAACGTGAATTGCAGTTTCATTCATTTATATTTATCGTTATACCATAACTCAACATGTTATGTTAAAAATTGTACTAAAGATTTATTGTTATAGTAACATTCCTCGATATTTGCGTTAATATGCAAAGTTACATATGAATACAAAGTACATTATAATTAAATGCGAAAATAATATAAATCATAATCATGGACTGAATCATAGCTTAATCTCGTTTTTAAAAATATTGGAAAAAATATTGCCTTCAATCAAGCATATCTTCGAGCATACCATAATCTTCAACTGAGTCCTGAACTAAAAATAAGTAAAAACATCTGCATTTAATAAACTTATTCTTGACTGAAAACTGTTTAATTGATTCAAGAATAGAGTAAGTTCATTTACATATACATATATGCAAATAACTATATCTATTTCTCATTATCAATATATTATATTTTCTATGTAAGTCTTTATATTTATATCTATTTCTATAATCGATAAAATCTGGCAGAAACTAAAGGCACCGTGAGACTGCATTTTTCCTGAATAGTCTTTCTTTTTCATCTTGCACACCCTCCGCATACAACGCAATAAATTCACTATGAATTGCACGAAATGTTTTAAAATAACACTTGAGGGATGAATAGCTGTTAGCCACATCTTTTTGGCCGGATTCTCACTACAGGGAAAATTCGGCAGAATTTTCATATTTATTGGGTATACCTACATAGGTATTTATTGGAATTTGAAATATTCCTGACGTTTGTTACAAAATATACCTACGTTAACTAATCTAAAAAAATTCTATACCTAGATTTTGCTATTATCAGCATATTTACATCTTACTAAAGTAATATAATAAAAGTTATAAAAAATTAAATTTGTGTTTCTGTATATCAACTAATAAAAATACTTGTTACCTCTGACATGTTTTGCAAAATTCATTGGCAATATTAAAATAATTATATACCTGTGTTCATCGGTTTATATTAATTGAGCTGCACTGCTGGTACAAGGTACACTAAAATGAACCGATTAACATCAGGTTTGATATATCCTGATGGTGCAAGATTGACATTTTAATTTCATAAAATACAAGAAAACCAAAAACTAATTTAAAGTTTTCGACAAAATAAAATCGTTAAATCATTAAACAGTACCTAATAGTGGTTGTCTTTTAAGGTGGGATGTTAATTTGTAACTTTTAATTTACTTCTGTATAAGTGTTGAATGAAGAGGTGAATTATAAGAAATGTTGAAAATTGTTGTTAATTTTAGATTATAGGCATATAAACGGAACTTACGATAATGTACAGAATTACCAATATTCTTGGTATATATAAGAAACAGTAAAAGATCTAAATGTGAACACGTCAGAAATAAATATTGGATTAGATTTGAAACCACTAACTACTACCATTTATATAATATATAATAATGAGGAAAATCAATCACTCTGTATATCGATATCAGCCAATGAAAATATTGTGATCAATTTTCTCAAAGGTTTTAATAAAATTGATATTCAAGACAACTACTTGAATTCCATAAAACTATGAATATAATATATTACCTAACTGTAATATAAATTAGTTTCAATGAATCTTTTAGAAAAAAAGCAATCTTAATCATCTTAAAAAGAAATTATATACAGGGTGCACTTACTTTTAAGCATAAACAAATATTCTTATAATATTATGATTAGAAGTGTCTGCCACACTTGTATTGGTGTAAATAACTTGAGAACAACGAAGCTTAGGGAAAAAATTGAAGTTATATTTTTTACGTATTTTGTGCATTAGAATATAAATACATTATAATATTTTGTAAAAAAATGCAGTGGCGTAGTTTTTTTTATAAAAATGGGGTGACCCCTATCCAGTAGTACACCACTGGTTCAACCTTTAGAGCTCATATTAATAGGGAATGCAAGGCCTACGACCATACATTATCTGTACCAAATTTTATTAAGATCGGTTAATAGATTCCGGAGACATAAACAAAGAAACCAATTTTCTTAACAACTTCAACACCCTGTATCTCTAAGACGAGACCATTCCAGACCTACGTTTATAAGGCAAACATCTACTATTTTAAAGAGATCTCTTTGCCCTCGAAGTTTCGTGCATAAAATTCGGACCACACTGTATAATTGATTCAGATAATTTACTAAATGCTCACAACGTTACTTATAGAGGTAATAAACATTTATAAACATTGGTACAAATTTTGTCTCCTGAATTTTTATATGCAGGGATTAAACAAGCTCATTTCCATATAGTTGGAGATTTCGCAAGAATAAAATTACGTCTAAAACTGGGGCATATTCTTTTACAAAAAAGCAGGTAAGTCATCAACTTCAGCTTCTTTATTTGGATCTACAGCACTAAATTTATCAGATACCACTTGCTCTGTTCTTTCTATTGAGGAGATACTATTACCTGCAATCATATTTATTTAATTAGACATGAGTGTCTCATAAACGCTTTGAAAAGAAAATTACACGCATCAGCATAATTTTTACCATATCTATGCATCAGTCACTTGCTTTGTTGCCTAAACGAACTAAATTAATATGATCACTGTAATTATTATATAATTTTCAGTTTTTATCGAAATTTTTAATTTTGCATTTCCTTTAACCGTATGTAGCTTATAGGTGCATATAAAGCAATGGCAGAATTAAGTTTTTCTTAAAACCCGTTATAATTAAAACCCTACTTTTGTAGACACTCTGTATATTTTTCTCCCCCTTTATTAAGATGTTTTAATAATAAATAAAATCTATGTATTTGGTAGTATCAAATAAAATTATATTTTCTCATATTTACGTTATAACTGTAGTATATTTTCTGTCATAATTTAGAAAGATTACCCTTTGATATTGAACCAAAATAATCTATAGCCACCAGCTTCTTTGAATTAAAAAAAAAATATCCTTTTCTCCAATAATAAATAAAATTATTGCTTACTAAATATTTATAGGAATATATCATATCCAATATGGAGATGGTGAAAAATCAAGATTTCTAGACTTTAGAAATCTTGGTGGTAAACTCTGAAGAGCACCCCAGAATATTTATACTTAAATCACTCAATATTTTAAAATGATGTACAAAATCGGTCTGAGTGAAAGCAAAAAGTGAATCCACTGAGTGAAATTATTCAGTACAGTTTCAGTCAATATTGGGCATTTTAATAAATTTTACAGTTTTGATAATATTTGAATTAAAATTGATAAGTTAAGCAAAATTTTAGTTGTACTCATACCAATAGAGGAAAATTTCACTCAATCGGGTGTGGACTGAAATTGATACATTATTGAGTGAAATTGAGTGAAAATAAGTCCAACTTTTCTTCCAGTGTAGTTTACTTAATTGTAAAAATGTAATGTAAGTAATTTTAAAGTTATTTCTCTCTTCTAAATCAATGTACTTCACAGTTATAATCTATATACCTATTTACACATTTTAGAAAAAGTTGTAATGGTCTAATTTCTGAATAGTTACCAAAAACATATTGCATCTTAGAATCATTTTGGATTTATTCAATAGTATGTGATTAACTTAAACTTAAAAAAAGCAAAAATGATACAGGTACCTAAGCTCAAAATACTTCACTGATAATGTTTGTCGGTTTTCAGTACATACAAGAGCTAGTGTCAAAATTCTACGATTTTTTTACTGCATCGTTTCTCAATACACAATTCGGTGAACGTGAAAATTTTCCCAATCTGTATCAATCATTTTCTGATATATTTTTCAATTTCAACATTCTGTTAATTAGAAGTCAGTGAGTTTTGGATGTTTAGTTCGTTTTTTTTTGGGCGTAAAATGTTTAAAATGATAAAGATTATTATGACGTGAATACAGAGAACAGTCTGTAGAAACTATTAATAGTTTCATTAACTTATTTTCTCATCTAGGGTGCTAGTGTATTGTGAATTAAGAATTTCCGCATACCTAAACCGAGAGAAGCTCTGAAACCTGGTCGCAAGTAAAATATACTTTCTATTAATAGTAAATAATTTATTCCCTATTGTTATTTTCCAATTACTGGGAGGAAATTGTACATCCTGATGTCCGTGCTAGGAATAAATCCTTTGAAATCCTGCTAAATATTGCCATACACCAACAGCAATAATTATTGAATATAGAGTGAAGATACAATGTAACGGGGGGTTCGTCTCGACTATAAAATATGAAAAAGGAAGCAGCTGGCGTTTTAATTAATTCTTTTTATGTATTCAGATGTAGCCACACCGGAATTATGCATTAAAATGATAACTGCCGTATTTTTATATGTTCTCGTAGTAGTAGTAGTAAACAAGTATAAAAGTAAAATTTATGTAGTTTAGATATATGAAAAAGAAGAATCAACAAGCTGTAAATGCGCAAGGTGTAGAATTTTGAAAAGCTGTTCTATGCTGCTTTCGTCATTAACCAGAAAAAATATATATTTTTAAAAATTTTAATTACACACAGGTGTTAATAATATTTTAAAGCACAGAGCTTTAGTGGAAGTTGTCATGAATTTGTACTTTATCAATCTTTTTTAAAATCACACCACCTTTCAAAATATTCAACATTTTTGCAGCCTATTTTCTGCATATGTGTACTTCAAATGCATAAAACCTGAATTATTTCTTCATATACTTAAATCAATCTCATACAACATGTCAAAACTTGATCATTTATTAAAAAAAATGTTTGAATCCTGACCCTAAACCCTATACAAATAACATTATCATGCTGATTAATTACCTACTAGAAATCACAGTTTACTTATACGTGGTGTTACTGAAAGTAAAGTAACCTTTTAGTAAGCAGAATTTAAAAGAAAAAATAACATCATTTAAGTCAGATCCTTACTAGCACACAACGGCGTCGACAAGGAACAGTATTAAATACATTGTAAAAAAATAACAGCGTAAATTCAAAGGTATTTGCGAGTAAAATTATTAGTGTCGAACTTTGAGTGAACAAAAGGATTTAACGAAGATCAACATATTTTTTCGGTAGAGAAACCAAAAGTCTGTTCAGAAAATAATCGATATTTTTTAATTACACGCTAATGTAGATATTTAGTGATACGCGATTGGCAGCATTGAGTTGGGCATAACCTCCTCTGTAACCACATGTTCTTGTAACGTTGATATCTCATTTAGTTTTCATGATATTGCTATTTCAGTACAACCTGTTTAAGTGTTAGTGACGATTCTTTAAATGTGCGATATTCTGCTTGTCGGTCAATTGAAGATGATCCTCGACCAGGACTTCAACTGTTGATTCCCACGTCCAGAAAGTCAAAGATCTGGTACGTGCAAATCGCCGATTGAAATCGCAGATGTTAGCATCTCAATTAGGTCATGAAATTTTGACTGGAAAATTGAACATGCATAGTGTTGCAGCAAAATTTGTTCCTCGTTTGATGACCGAACAATAGAAAGAAAATCTCGTGGACGTTTGTCGGCAACTCCTTGAGCAATCCAATGACGATGAAACAACAAACAAAAGGATCATAATGAGAGACACCCCAAGAAAGCACATCAGTCTCGATCCAATGTTAAAGTGATGCTCATTGTTTTTTTCGACTTTAATGAAGTTGTGCATTTTGAAATATTCTTGTCTCAAGGTGAAACAGTGAATCGTGTCATCAAGACGTTTTACAACGGTTATTTGAAAAAATCCGAAAAAAAAGAGCAGAATTATAGCGAGACAACTAGTGGTTCTTGCAGTATGACAATGCACCTGCACATTCAGCTTTGTCAATTGGTCAGCTTTGTAACAAAATCATATTACTGTCCTCCCTCACCTTTTTTACTTACCAGATCTGGCTCCTTGCGATTTATTCTTACTTCTGAAATTAAAATCAGTGCTGAAAGGACGCCGTTTTGAAACTATTGATTATCAGCCCTATTCTGTAACTCCTAATCGAATAGAAATCTACACTGAAAGAAATGCGTTTTATTCTTTATTAGAATTCTATATACCATTATAAGACCATTGTATACTATATGTGACAGTTAAACAGGTGAATATTGGATATAAAACGCGTATTGCTAGCACAGTTGTATAATGAATATAAACCTTATTCTTTATTAAATTATTGTATAACTAGTATACAACGTTTTTTATACCCTTTACGAAATAATAGCAATAATTGTTATTAAAGTGTTCCATATCGTTATTAGAACATCTAGTACTGGTTATAAGTTTTATAATAATAAATGTATTAAACTGTTGTTACTCTGTATGAGTTAAAAACATGTCATTAAGTTTTCAGAAGTTTTATTGGATAACTGTAATTACAAGCTAAGGTTCTAATGTAAACATACATGAAACATACTTTTAAGCATAAAAAATGATGACAAATCGCTCCCAAAACTGTCCAGTTTAATTTCTTAGCAACGATGCACCCGTATTTTCTTGTATTACATGAGAATTTGCACTATAACTCTTCCACCTTAAGAATGAAGCATCCCCAGAAAGGTTGAGCTTCTTTCCATATAATTTTATTTCCTCTGGTTGATTGACTTTATACCCATGCTCTTCTTTGTCACCTTCTGTTCCTCCATCTTATGTAAAACATAACATCAGCGATTTCTAATAGGACCTACAAAATAATAATTTTTAAGATTTAGACAAGATTTACATTTGAAAAAACAAAACAATTACAAGCCATAAAACAGTTAGATACTTACATAATAATTTTCCAGTTCACACAACGCGATATGATCATGTATCCCACAAAACATGTGCATATACTGTCCATTTTCATCAAACTAGACGTGTGTAAGTCGATGCACAGTGGACTGTCAGAAATTTTACGATTGTTGTATTTTCTCTTCTTGAGTAAAGATAATAAAGACGTTGTGGTTTTGTGTGTTTATTTTGACAATGGTTGAACATGTATGGACAATAAAAGTGGACTGTATAAGATAGTTGAGTACCGTTCTGCTTCATGCATAGCATGCTACTGAAATCTTAGAAGGGAAGGGATGAGCTCGTGCGGCGAACCCTAAATCAGCGGCTGGAATAGCCAGGTTTCTTATTGAGTCGGCGCACTTCGCTCTCGGGTCTGACATGATTATTATTACAAGACTATGAATATAACTTAACAACGATCATAACCGATTATGCACCGAGAGGTGACGATCACTTAACCATTATAAGATGCGTTTTACACGTTAAAAACGGAAACATATTCAGTATAAGAACGAATAATTCTGTTAATACAATTGTTATATACAAATTCGGATACTGGTCTTTATACAACAAATCTTCCCTACTATACAACTGGAATATAAAGTCTATAACACCTAATAATGTATAAGAAATTCATTATAACCTTTATTTCATAGATGCATAAGATGTATTAAGCACCTTCCAGTTAAACTGATCGAATAATGAGTATGGAGATGATTGCTTTTTTTAATAAAAGTTGTATATTGGTTATAAAAGTTTTAATATGCGCTATACACATTATTCTAGATAAACAGTTTAATAGGCCCATTCCTTTCAGTGTATAAAATCGAATCGAGATGAACCCATCAAATCGGAATTGGGCAACATCGGTATTCTATAACTTGTTTCGACGGCTACTATCGAAGTTGTTGGTAGAAATCGACCTCGATCGGTCAAACTCTGTCGAAGTGGTAATTTTAGATATCGAGATCGGGTCACGCATGCGTTGTTGTGTTAGATGTGTCAGTTAAGCATAACCTCGCAACACAACAGATCTTTTTTCCTTTTCTTGTTTTAAATCACAGAATTATAAAATATTTGTACGTCTAGACGTACGTGTATAGGTATATTTTTTATTTAGTTATCTAATTTGTGCATGGTTTATAATATTCTCTATCAAAGAGCTTAGTTTTACCATGAAGTAAAATTTTGTGCAGCGTAATGAAATCCATGTAGTTCAGCTGCTCTGTAGAAGTTTAGTTCTTTATTGGAGTCGGAACTGATATCATTAATATTTTTTAGTACTGACCTCGAAAGATTACATCAAAATGAATGTATTTTTAAATTAAACTAGGTATACAATCTAGTAGGTACGTACAATTAAGTTTACCGAACATGAGATTTACTATTAAAATACATCTGCAAGTCAACTGTGCGTAAATTCCACTTTTTATACCTGCGCTAAATCTTGTAAAAGGCACATTTATCTTATTTTTACAGCTAATTTCTAACCTCTCTAAATGTCACTTGGTTATTAAAGTCTATAATCGCAGAGCAATACATTGTTGCCATTACGCTAAACCGGCATCGAATCGAGGTCTCTACGATTTGTAACTTCTACGATTTGAGTTACAGAATACCAATTTTAGGAAACGATCGACGCGATAGATATTGAACTTTACGAATTGCGAACATTTCGACTCGATCTGAGCATTTCGATGCAAGTTGCAGAATAGGGCTGATTATCAAAGCAAATTCGGCCATTTTAAATGAAGTTATCCAAAACTGCTTCGCGAAATGGAAACGCTGCTAGAAATGGAGTACGTACTTTGAAGGAGACAAGGACCACTAATGTACAAAATTAATAATAAAGATTAAAAAAATAATTTTCGGTAATGTTCTGAATAGATCTCGTATATAAGAATGAGAACATATTGTATGAAAATCACTCCATTCGTTGTTAATATTACCCATTTCTGAGGGAACAGAAAATTGTGTACAAACAGATACCACTGGCTAATTAAAAAATTATTCAGTGTTACCATTGGATGTGGATTCGCTTTAACAAAAAATTGTGTTGATTTTGACTGAAAATTTATTCAATTTTTTTATTGTGTTACGTCAACCCATAGTTAACAGTTGGAACAAATTACAAATTGTTGACGATGAACCAATAAATACTAAACAAATTTCACGGTTCTTAGGTAGCAGGATGCAACAAGATTTATATTTGAGGTTTGTAGAAACACTATTTATACCTCAGCAACTGAACAGTATGGGGAAGGTCAAAAATATTTATGCAAGATACCATTCCATGTCATAAGGCAAAACCAGTCAGAAAATACATAGATACAGGAAAAACTTTCGAAATGTAAATCCAATAATGTTAAAAGAGAGTTAACCACAGAACAACTAAAATCAACTTAAATTATATATTATTGGAGTCACGTGAAAAGTTTTTTAAAGGCCAAGGGAGGTCTGTGGTTTTATTTTTTGTTGAAATTCTTTCCAAAAATTGACGTTTAACAATTTTTAAATACGTAAAAAATATTGTGGAAAACTATAACGAAAATGTAGTCTAGTCTAGATGTAACATCAATGATTTTTACTTGTCCAGAAACACATTTTTTGATTAGAAGGGGGAGCAGTTTGAAAGCACTGACCAAATAAAATTGATTGTAAAATGTAGGAATGGTCACGAAACTTAAACAAAATATAAAAGTTCGTTCAACTTTACAAAAAATGTTTGGCTTTAAAATAAGTTAAAGTTCATAATAATAAGGTATTTACGAACTTGGAGATTTATTTTTAAAACAGCTTGTAAAAATGTAACTTAGTAGAAGTTGTCTAGAAATGGCAGAAAATACTTTATAGTGATACGCACCACTGTTTGAGTGTCGCAAGTCTAGCCCTGTCTAACCGAGTGATACTGCTTGTTGTCAATGGTTTATATCGAGTCCAATATCTGAAGCAAATTTCAAACGAATTGATGAATATGTTATACCGTGAATATAAACAAAATGCTGTGGCCGCAGAAAAAATGTACAAAAATAATTTTTCCCTCCGTCATGAATCAAGTGTCGCAGAATTGGTAATACTTTCAAGGAGTATTGATACCGATCCGATACATCCGCGAATGGCAACATCGAATATTTACTGTCAAGCACTGTAATAAAAAATGTGGTAAAATTTCGTGAACTTTCCATGGTAACCTGATGCCATGGTATGTTCAAGTAAAATTCATGTATAATCAATATATACAGGGTAGGAAAGTACCGATGGTCTATCTGAATTTACGTGGGAGCGATAAAATAAGCCATAGAAATCCATGCGATAGAGAAGGATGGCTATAATGAAGGCTTCTCTTAGTCACCGCCCATTTCGCCCTTCCACAAATAAGATCCACTTCTTATTTGTGGAAGGGCGAAATGGGCGGTGTCTATTAGACGCCTTCATTATAGCCATCTTTCTCGAGCGCACGGATTTATATGACTTACTTTATCGCTCTCACGTAACTTCTGATAGACCATCGGTACTTTCCTACACTGTATTTTAAAGGTTTAAAGGTGTAATCTTACATAAATGTTACACGAATTTTACTTGAACATTCCATGGCAACAGGTGACAGGTTCGAGGAATTTTGCCATACTTTTTATTGCTGTGTGTAACATGTGACAATAAAATGTCAACTACAACAGTTTTTAATATGTCCGCATTGTTTTAAGTAAAGTCAGTATTTATTAATTTATTTCAGAATTGGCCTTCTTGAAATTTAAATATTCCACGATGGAGTTTAATTTAAATATCATTCATTAACAAAAATCAATATACGTAGGTATATGAAAGTGTATAATGTTTTCCTTTTCATTTAGTAGAAGGCTCCCTAGTTAAATACGACTAGCAAAATGTCAAAGTTAGTTTTAATTACTGCCCATCCAACAAAAAATTACTTATTTGTTTTCCTTTCCACATCGAGTGTTTTAATATTGACAAGGTTAAGGAGGTTAAGGAGGATCTATAAAATCTATAGGTATCTATAAAAAATAATTTTTAAAGCAAATCTGGTAGATTCTAGAATCCAAATGACTTTCACACACGTTTATTCAAATCAGTTTTGACTGGCGAAAACACAGTTATTAAAAGTATCCCATGGAATACCTTGACCTATACAAAAGTTGGTGTGCATAACTGGTAACAGAATTCAGACAGTGCATGTCATGACACAGCGTAATACCATACCGACCTACCTTAACAGACGCTAAGATTAATGACATTGCGTTTCCGAAACACAGCTTTGAGCTAAAGCTTTGCACAATGCCATAGTATGTCTTAGGTAAATAGTAAACACGTCAGAAATCGATACAATCTTAAAGTCATTGTCCCGCTACTTATGGAGGTATTCGCGCCTCTTTCATTGCCAGTATTCGCCTTGCACATTAGCAATCAAGGCAATTGGGTCAGTCATGCAACATGCTAAAAATTATCGAAACATGATTTACCTACTTTCTTATTCTTCACATGCCGTGATCGATATATTGAAGCCAGTGAATGAGAAGATATCGGTTCAGATTGTAAACACGCTTCACGTTCAGTGGTCATAAAATATTAAATTTAATTTGTACAGTGTGGCTCAATAAGAACCATAAGAACTCTAAATTTATAGTACCTGTAATAGGGCAGTTATTACTATCCAACTATGATTCACATTGTTTACAAAATATAAATAATAATTTCATTCTCAAAATTTCATAAGATTGTTTTTATTTTCAACTCGATGCATGTTCAATTTGTCACTCAAAATTTCATGGTTAGACCCAATTGAGATGCTACCTCTTCCGAAATTTATCTAACAGTCAATCGGCGATTTGCAAGCACAAGATCTTTGACTTTGTGAACGTGGGACTCATGGGCCGTGAACTCAAAGGCCGTCATGGGCGAGGATCATCTGCAATTGCTGACGACGACTTTTAAATCGTGAAAACCATTCGTAACATTGCGTAAATCATCTACGTAAGCTTATTTCAAAAGTTGAAACGTTTCCGTGAAAATGTTTTCCAGTTTCGAGAAAAATTTTACGTTGCATCGTTGTTCCGGAAAATCACACATTTCAAAAATCACCACTAACACTTAAACACGTTGCACTCAAATAACAATATCACGAAACCTAAATGAGTTATCAACGATCCAAACATGTGGTTACAGAAGAGTTTATTCACAATGCAAATAAGATCCAATTCTTATTTGTGGAAGGGCGAAATGGGCGGTGACTATTAGACGCCTTCATTATAGCCATCTTTCTCTATCGCACGGATTTCTATGACTTTCTTTATCGCTCTCACGTAACGGCCGATGAACCATGGGGACTTTCCGACCCTGTAGAATAGTTGCCCAACAAAATCATTAGTTTATTTCTCTTAGTGCCTACAGATTAGGGAGTTGCTCTCTTCTGGTAGATACAAAACAATATTTTGTGTCAGTAGTGTAGGTTATATCTCACTCACACATAAATTTTAAATGAAAATAATGAGTTGTGGTGCCGTAAGCAACTAGTTTGCAATCTTGGAGAGATCGTTTAAAGAGTAAATAAGTTGATATGCAAAATCTCGATTATGCTTTTTTGCAAATAACATTAATTTGCGAATTGCATTTTATAATTCCTGCTAACTCATCACATTGATGATACGATAAAGACTTTTTGTACTGACGACTTTCATTGTTTCACTTGTTTTTTAATAATTTTCTCAGTAAAATACACGTTTCCTTAATGAAAACTGAACTTTTATCTAAAAAAGGTTTAGCGATTTTACTGTCTACTACACCCTATTTCAACCATAAATATTCACCAGCTTTTGTGTAGTATGTAAATCAAAGACAGTTCCAGATTGTCACAATAAGTTTAAACCAGTCTCGTTATTGTTAGTTTTAAACACCATTTGGCAATTTCAAGATTTTGATTATTGAAAATGCTTATTATTAATGCATTCTACCTGTCATTAAAAAATGCCCTCGAAAACACCATGTATAGTTATAATTTTTACAACACGCTTCGACATAATTAATAGATATCTTAACAACGAAATATAATTTATACTTTATTTTTACATTTACATAAGGTTAAACTGATCGATATAAACAGAGCAATTACATGCAAAATAAAACGATATTTTATGCATTTTATGCATGAGAAGATACTCTGATAACAATTCCTGTTCTGGTAATATTTTCACATTGGCAATTAATACTGTTGTATTACTAAATACGGCAGCCCATATTTAACTACTGCAGAAATAAACTTTCAGTAATTTATTTAATTGGATGTTTTGGTTAGATAGGTTTATAATAAAATAACTAAATTGGACATTCTACTTTGATTATTTACTTGAAGTTCTGTTCCTGTTATAAACTAGGTAGACATATTTTCATCATTTTACAACTGTAGTTAATAATTCGGTATTTACTCTTCTTCCTGCAACAAAAATTAACATTTTTTTAAATAGATCAGTTGGAAAACGTTTCGTAGTCTATGGGTGTAACATATTTCATCTTAATAACTTTGAGGACAGACGGAAGTGAAAAAAATTGAATCATGTATTGAAAACTCAATTGTTTCTGAAATACAGTGATCAAGTTAGACCAGAAATATTATGTCTGAATAAATGTCTGAAACACTTGGACTACATTTTTTTAATTTTGCATGTGAAAAAAATGAACAGAGTTTAGGACAAATAAATATATATTCTCTTTATATTGTTCTACATGCTTACGAAGTTAATAAGATGCAATCTTTTACACCTTATCACATATTTTTTAATTAAATATGAGACATTATTTTCAACGGTATTTACTTGTTATACTTCATACATTGTTTTTCTTTGTTTTAGTTATTTTGCCACGATGCAAATTAAAGCATTATCAAAATAAAAAAGATGTAAATAAACTCCTATTCCACAAGAATCAGTCGGAGGTTGCTTTTAAACATATTTTTCTTTCTTTTAAAATATCGCTATTAAAAGTAAATGTATCAGCTTTCCACTTTCATTTACTAAAATTATAAAATGTGATAGTTTATAATTCAGATAGTCTTTAGTTTTTTTATATTGTTCCCTTGATGTTCACTAATTCTGACACTTAGAAGTGTCAATTTTTTACCGACATAATGTTTATTGGGCTCATAGGAAACAATATAATGAATTTTTTTAGTTTTTATCACTAATTTTTTATCGAGTTACGGATGAAATAAATCGTTCTATGTTAATGGTACAGCTTGACAAAATTCACACCTGATAATTTCAGTTGTGCAGTAGTAAAGTTACCAGATAACACCGGAGCTCATTCTCTGTCCTACTATTAAAGTCTTCTGTCCTAGTCACTTCTACTGTGGGACGCATCTCGCGGACAGTATGAGTTTAATCAAGACTTTTGGTATCAAAAAACATTGTTTGACTTCGTTGTATAAGATTTGAGCAAAACGTTTTTAAATTTACATATTTGTCGCCACGGTAGCGTAGTCGGTCGAGAGTGCGGTGGCAAGCGGTCAGACTTCCTATTCTGGTCCGGGTTCGATCCGTGGCATCGGCACTGGCAATGGCGATGGATAATGAGTGTTTGTCCGCATTTTTTCAAGTGTAGCCCCCTCCGCACAGCCTTTGGCTTTGGATTTGGGGGTTATCTCATTTCTGTGGTGTCTTTTTATGTATTAGATAGTTTAAATCTACAAAATGAAATAGAATATTACAGGTACTTTTTTCAATAATTCGATAAAAAAAATACAAAATTAAAAAAAAAAACTGTTTTACGGCTTTACAAGATATCTACATTCTACATATTTGCAATTAGCGAATATCAAAATGTTACAGGATGTCCCCAGAAATAAGTACCAAAATTTAACCACCTCTTGAACTCATAGAAATTGTAATAACTTTTGTTCGATAATTGTTTCAAAAACTGGAGCTTGAATCGATAATAAACATAAAGAAAAGACAAAAATAGTACTTAATTACTGTTAATATTTGCTATTTATACAAACAAATTTAAGATAGTAGATCACTCCATAAAATATTAGCATATGTTAATTACCAAAATATATTTTTTTAATCCATAAGCAGCTCGTTAGCGATATTTTAATGCCAAATGACAAAGGTTATTGCTTTTGAGGAGCTAATATGTGGGTTAAAATTTTGGCACTTATTTCCGGGGCATCCTGTATAATCAGGGAGGATTAGAAAATTAAAATAATTAAGAACTTGCTTGAGAAAACGAGCATATTAGCATATGAAACTCTGTGAAAATTTCGAAAGAAGAAAAAGAAAACTAAAGTAATCAAAACGTTAGATAAATGTGTTTTTCTACAAAACTGTTAAAAGTGGGCTTTTTAATTGTCATTTTTGATGTTAAAAATGTCATTTTTTGACACGCGTGTTAAAAGTAAGTTACTTTTAACGTTTGTGTTAAAAATAACTTTCTTTTAACACGCGTGACAAAAAAATGACATTTTTAACATCAAAAATGACAATTAAAAAGCCCACTTTTAACAGTTTTGTAGAAAAAATAGTGTATGATATACGTGTTAAAAGTGATATTATTTTGTTCGTGAAGTTAAAAAACTCGCTACGCTCGTTTTTTAATCATCTTCACTCACAATATAAAATCTTATTTTTAACACGTATATCATAAATAGCTATTTTGCTATTTAGCTTTTTATCAGTACTGGTTGCAGATCATCAAAGATGAATGGTAGATTCTAAATCAAATGCAATACATGCAATTTAAATGTATTCAATAAATATTGTTAGATGATATCTCATCTGTCTATGAAATTAGATAAACAAGATATGAATGAAACAGTTACTTTTAACAATGTAACGAAAAGTAAACGCAGAAAATAAAAATGGAATTTAGAAATTAAATATACAGTATGGTGAATGTTTTGCGGTGAAGCACTTTGCTGCTTTTTATTGTGAGATTTAAAGTAACCAAAAATTATTTTATTAAATTTAATTGATCATTGTGAAATAGGAGTTTAGGTATTTACCTATTATGCTACAGATGTTTCATTTTTAGCGTGACAAAATACCCAAAAAGAAGGGAAACTGCGAGAGAAATAAAACCTTTCGTACATTATTTTTTTACATGTGCTACTAATTTCAGATACCAGATCACCCGAACCCCTACAAATTGTAATGGGAATCAAGATGGAATTTCTGCCCCATATCGTGCCACAAATCAATCAACGAGCAACAGGGGAACTGCAGAGAGAACGAATCGAGTGCCTGTGATGTTCACTAGATTTCTGAAACCATTGAAAGGTCAGAGCGCGGCACGGGCCATTTATTCAAACGGCATGTAATAGCATCTTCTGCCTCTGGTCCTCCAACGGGAAGTTAACCAGACGGGCCAAACTGGTTTCAGAAACAACAGTTGACCCGACAAGAATTCAGCTTATTCCACCAATACACATCTGTTTAGTCATGTAGGTTTGACAGTTGCTATATCTGAAATCTTGCAAATACACAAAATCGTATTTTTGTCATGGTTTTTTAGTGCCCGGAAGTAACAACACTAGAAATAAGGAGAAAACAAAATTATAATATTTATTATTTTCGTACAGAATTTCATAGGTATTCCTTTGGAATATATTTGATGAGTTAAATCAAATTATTAGTTTTTTGTTATTTTAATTTGAAATTTTGTTCTATAATTATATTTTAGGCGAACAATCACTAAATGTATGTTGCCATACTGTTGCCGCACAATAGATTGCGAATTAGAATAGATAAAATTCTGTAAATTCAATCATTTTCACGTCTTCATCTTAAGGTATACAGTGTGTCCAAGATAAGGAACTACCCGGAATTTTAAAACTTTCTAAACGGCATATTGTTAGATATGAGAAAACACAACTTTTTTCTAATTTGAGCCACGCCGTATCTCTTACCGTTTTCTAGATTCTAATGCTATCCCATCCTTACCTTGGACACGATGTATAGATCTCCTCGATAATTGGAAAAAATAGATAATATTTCTTTTGCAAAGCATTCAAAATAATTTATACACCAAAAACATCAAAAGGTAACTGCATGAAAATTTAGTTTCTTTAAAAACTGCATTTATATTTAGTCTATAACCGATGAAAGTAAATTACTACAAATTAATTAAAGAATTTTAAAAATGTATAAAGAACGCATCGTGACGTCATTTAGTGCGACCGAGAATACAACCTGTTTCTCGGCGATCTTCTCATTTTACCTGGATTTGGAATAATTTCTCATATTATTAACCAAGAAAGAGGAAAAAAAGAAGCCTTTGGGACTTTAGGAATAATTTATGCAATAATAGTTATTGGACTTTCAGGATCTGTAGTTTGAACCCATCATATATTTACTGTTGGAATAGACCTCGATACTCGAGCTTATTTTACTTCAGCAACTATAATTATTGCTGTTCTAACTGGAATTAAAGTATTTAGATGATTAGCTACTTTACATGGAACTCAACTTTTCTATAGACTAGTCTTTCTTTGAGCCTTGGATTTGCATTTCTATTTAACAGGAGTAGTTTACAATTTCCAATACGGCGAGATTAAATCTAATCTAAAGAAATGCGCATGAGGGGAGCCTTGAAGCAAAGCATTAGTTGGATGTCTCTCGACTCTTGTTACTTGCTATTAACCGTTAATCATTAATCTTCTCAATCGCACTAAATGACGTCACAAATTAGCACGGCACCCATTTAAAACATTTATTTTTGCTCCAAATTTTAGTACTTAATCACTATATATTATAAAACAAAGTCCTCCGCCGCGTCTGTCTCTCTGTCTGTTCACGATAAATTCAAAAACTACTGCACCCATTTTCCGAGAGTGGTTCTCGAGGAAGGTATTAGTATATAATTTGTTAAGTTTTTGTATACATTAACGATATTTGTTGGAGATGTCTGTAAAAAATAAGCCGTCTGGGAGCTTTCAACGAAAACGCTGCCTAAACCCTTTGAGATATAACAAAATAATGTATGGTGGAATTGTGTATCTTATATAGGTCTACAGAAAAGTCCACGATGGCATATGTCTATCTCTTAAGGATAACATACTATATCCATTTTAATACTTTAAAAAATGGGCAATTATAAAGCGGTAATTGGAAAGCTATTTACACAAATACGGTATTAATCCTTATCATTTTAAATACGTTAGTTGGCTTGAGCATTTCATGAAGATTATTTTTTCCCTTTACACCATGCAAATTAAATGAATACCTTAGGAGATATAGCAAAATCAAAATAATGCGCAACGAAATTAATTTCGTGTCGCCGTGATTCGACCGGGCCGCGCGGGCGCCCCGTGACCCCGCGCCTCGCGTCCGAGCCGGGGGGGTCCGAAAGTTTATGTAGTGTATCAATGTATGGTGGAATTGTGTATCTTATATATGCCTACAGAAAAGTCCGCGATGGCATATGTCTATATGTTAAAGATAACATACTACCTATATCCATTTTAATACTTTAAAAAATTGGCAATTATAAAGCGGTAATGTAAAAGCTATTTACACAAATACGGTATTAATCCTTATCATTTTAAATAAGTTAGAGGCTTTAAGCATTTCATGCACATTATTTTACTCTTTTACACCATATAATTTAAATGAATATCTTAGGAGTAATCGCAAAAAAATTACGGACGCGAGAATAAAATTCAAGCGCCTCGCTTCGCTTGATGCGATCGCCGACCCTCCCCCCGCACCGTCTTGCCTACTGTTTAGCTAATAAGCCGAACGATAACGCGCGCGTGATCCTTTAATAAACTGACTTGGAGCGAATGGAGGTGACGACTGACGACTGTGTTTTCTTTCTGGGTGTTGTTGGAAAGTTATAATTGCGTTCGATATTTTAAGGTCACATTTTTGTTTTGTATTTGTTGTCTTTAGGTAGTCGGAACATACATAGATACTTGCAAACATACTTTTATTTCATTGAGTTTTAATAATTTGTTTGTTTTTTTCTTATTGTGAATCATTTAAAACTTCATAGTCGCATTTTTGTTTCGTGTTTGTTTTCTTTAGGTAGTTAGATACCTAACTACTTACTTATTAATTAAAATTGATAGTCCTGAACATAGGTACTTTAATTTAATTCGTTTTGTTTTCACATTGTTGGTAGTTACCTATATTGTTTTAAATTTAAAGGTTTTGCATTTTTAGTTTTGAGTTCGTTTGTTGTCTTTAGGTATATAGATATATCGTGAATTATTTTAAAATTAATATTAGGGTCGCATTAGATGAAAGATGATTGATTTTTTGTTTGTTACGATTTAACTCAAAAACTACTCAACCAATTTTACCGAAAGCTACATCTCCTCGGAGTAACATAGGCTATTTTATATTTGCCCGTGCGAAGCCGGGGCGGGTTACTAGTTATTAATAAAACTCTTCTATCTAGTCTTATTATTCTACATTCAACTTGTGAATGATGTCAAACTTTAAAACCTAAAAAACTATACTATAAATCAATTTCGAAAATGAAATAATTTGTTGAGATATTACATGAAGAAATTGAATATATTCGAAAGCCCTAATATTTCCAAGTTTCTAATATGACTTAAGTTAAGCTTCAAACAATAATATTTAAGTTATTAAGTTAAAATGCTTAGTGAAGATTTAAAAACAGTATAAAAAAGGTGCACAAAACCATCTCATTCTAATTATTAATTATAAATACTCAACTTGTGGGGGCGACATGACGATATGCCATCAGCGGCGCTATAATTAAAAATTACTTAAACAAAAATATTCTGAAAACTGTATCGGAGCAGACTGAGATGGCCAGCGCGGTTGCCAAATTTAACACCACTTGATTTTTTCTTACGGAGAATTTTTAAATGAAATGGTAGTGAATGCAGAGCCAATAGTATGAACTGGATTTCCAAAATTTGGGTGGAGATATTTTATTCAACATGTTTCAGAATGTTAGATAAAACAATTCTTATGTTCGGAATAGCGCTGACTTGCCGGAAACAAAAAAAAAATCTTAAAGTTAAAGAAAATATTAAATTTTACTGCGGTTAATAAAATATTTATTGCTTTAAAGAAATGATCCTGAATATATTGTGTCCAAGGTGGGATCAGCTATAAAGTATTCCTAGAAAGGTTTCTCTCATCTTACTGAAATGGGTATATTGCTGTATAAAACATCCATGCATTCTTAGAAGTGATCCTTCAGGATGATAGGTTCTTCAAAATAAAAACATCGAAAGGAGAATAAAAAGAAATTCGTTTTATACTAGCAATAAGAACCTTAAAGTAAAGATTATTACTTTTACTATTGTTATATATACCTAAGTTTATCTATTGTAGATTAACAGTGTAATGTTTTATGCAGTGAAATATACAGGGTCGGAACGTCCCCATGGTTCATCGGCCGTTACGTGAGAGCGATAAAGAAAGTCACAGAAATCCGTGCGATAGAGAAAGATGGCTATAATGAAGGGGTATAATAGTCACCGCCCATTTCGCCCATCCACAAATAAGAAGTGGATCTTATTCCATATGGTCCAGATGGAACAGGTATCCCGAATGAATCTAGGAAACAAATCATTGATATCTTAAATATAATTCTATCATCAGAGCAAGTTTGTATCCAAATATAGAAAACTTGCGTTAACAAAGCTTTTTTAATTACCAATCAATCATATTAAAATGAATGTTTGACAAAAATCAATCTAAACGTTAGCGGTAGAAAATATAAAGCATTTTACTTTAATTTTTTACCCATATCAGACGCAACTACAACAAACCTACAAAGAAAATGGAAAATTAACTGTTACAATATATAATATAACGCACATGTCCATTTTACCTCAGCGTTAATATTATTATGACATTAAGTGTAAGATACCAGTGCTTTTAATGCAGACCACAACAGCGATTAATATGAACCCACGCTAAGACAATGACTCATTACTATTAAGGATAAACTCATTGGCAGTATTAGGTCATAAAAATTAATAAAAAACTAAATATATTCCACATTATAGCATATAACAGCAGCTTTGTGGCCAGAGATGTTTTTCTTTCTTAAATAAACTTTTAATGCAAAAATGAGCTGTTTAAATTATTATACGAAAATCTAAATTATAACGCAAAAATTTTCTGTTTTGAGCAGTGAATTTAAAAGCGATAACATTAAAACTAAATAAGTCTTTAGTATAGATACTAAAAAAATCTCGTCAAAAATAAATTTTTGAAATGCAAAATTTAAATTAGTTAGAAATAGCCAAATAATGCAAGTAATAGGTGGTGGGTGATTCACAGATGGTTACAAAAATTAAACCTCGTATTTTTTGGTAAATTATCTAGGACGCTTTGTTAAAAAGATACAGGGTAATATTTTTAATTTTTTTAAATAATTTAAAAACTAGTAAGCGCAATAATTTGAAATCGGGACGTATTTGTATAAACATTGCCCAAAATTTGAGGGTTTTTCCTAAGATTTACATGTTCCAGTGGCGGAGATACAGGGTGGCATATTTTTCTAAATAAAATAGTAGGATACTGCTTTACGCCGATAACAACCATGATATTTTCAAATTCGTCATTCAATTTTCTACAAATTACTACACTATTATCTTTTTCGAAAAAGCCTTATTTTCGCGTAAAACTTAAAAAATCAAGTGAAATCACTTCTACTTAAATGACATGACAAGCAGTAATCATTCGGTTATTTATTTGAATAAAGAAATTAATAACATTAGTCATCATTTTAATGATTTTATTTGAGTAAATGATCAAATATATCTCCATTTCTACAAACACAGGTCCGACATCTTTTTAGTAACGAATATGTAATTTGTTCGAAATTTATCGTTGCTTGAATCTGATGAAAAGCATTATTTATTCTTTCTCTAACTGCTCAGAATGTCAAAGTTGCTATCGCAGCATACTACGTAATTTTAAAAAGTATTACATTCGAATATCGAAGTGTGTTCTCAATTCGTTTTTTAAGTTTTACTTGAAAATCAAGGTTAAATTTAACGACGCGTCGTAAATAAAAATTTTATAGGAAAGACTGCCCTTAAAATTTACTAAAGAATACGAGGTTTCATTTTTGGTCGCCATTTGTGAATCACCCTGTATAAGTATTCTTAAGTTACACCTATTAAATATTTAAAAGAAGCGTTTTTAGGAATTTATTAACCGATTTTGAATCTAATAGAAGTATTGATTTGAAGTGTTATTCTATTCTCTCTCTCTCTAAGTTCTCTATTCTATTTAAATAAAAAGTATGCATAATATTAATGTTGTAACTGTATGAAATTATTTTTTAAGCTATTGAATGCAAGTATTTGTATGGAAGGTCAATTTACAATGTACGATTACACAATAAATGTAATATGAAAATTGGTGTTATAACAGATCAATCTGTCCTAAGTCTGTAACATACGACACTTATAATACAGTGGTCATTTGTCCCTAACCTTTAAGAGTTGGACTCATCAAACTTTTATGGTTTTAACATATAGAATGTCCCGTTTTTAAAATAACAAGTTCCATGCTCAAGAAAAAAATCTAGTTGGTGTATTCACAACCTTTTTCCTGATAATTGAAAATTAAATAATGTAATCATCCAAAGAAGTATATTGTATGTTTGTTGTTCTCTCATTACTTCTGCCAAAAAATCTGAAACAAAAAAACAAAAAAACAACTACTACAATTAATTATTTCCATATTTTACTTAGGATTGTTTCTTAGGCAGCCTCCCTTATATGGAATTACAACTGTTATACTAAAATTATATATAACCATTGAACATTTAGAAAAAAATTACATTTTTAAACGACAGTGTCAATAGTTGTTGTTTCTAGTATCTAATATCAACAGGATTTTGACTGAGGGGTTACCTAGATATGTTTTGCATATCTAGGTTTCTGGTATACAGTGTAGAAAAGTACCGATGGTCTATCAGAAGTTACGTGAGAGCGATAAAGTAAGCCATAGAAATCCATGTGACTCTTCTATCTAGTCTTATTATTCTACATTCAACTTGTGAATGATGTCAAACTTTAAAACCTAAAAAACTATACTATAAATCAATTTCGAAAATGAAATAATTTGTTGAGATATTACATGAAGAAATTGAATATATTCGAAAGCCCTAATATTTCCAAGTTTCTAATATGACTTAAGTTAAGCTTCAAACAATAATATTTAAGTTATTAAGTTAAAATGCTTAGTGAAGATTTAAAAACAGTATAAAAAAGGTGCACAAAACCATCTCATTCTAATTATTAATTATAAATACTCAACTTGTGGGGGCGACATGACGATATGCCATCAGCGGTGCTATAATTAAAAATTACTTAAACAAAATATATTCTGAAAGCTGTATCGGAGCAGACTGAGATGGCCAGCGCGGTTGCCAAATTTAACACCACTTGATTTTTTCTTACGGAGAATTTTTAAATGAAATGGTAGTGAATGCAGAGCCAATAGTATGAACTGGATTTCCAAAATTTGGGTGGAGATATTTTATTCAACATGTTTCAGAATGTTAGATAAAACAATTCTTATGTTCGGAATAGCGCTGACTTGCCGGAAACAAAAAAAAATCTTAAAGACAATATTAAATTTTACTGCGGTTAATAAAATATTTATTGCTTTAAAGAAATGATCCTGAATATATTGTGTCCAAGGTGGGATCAGCTATAAAGTATTCCTAGAAAGGTTTCTCTCATCTTACTGAAATGGGTATATTGCTGTATAAAACATCCATGCATTCTTAGAAGTGATCCGTCAGGATGATAGGTTCTTCAAAATAAAAACATCGAAAGGAGAATAAAAAGAAATTCGTTTTATACTAGCAATAAGAACCTTAAAGTAAAGATTATTACTTTTACTATTGTTATATATACCTAAGTTTATCTATTGTAGATTAACATTGTAATGTTTTATGCAGTGAAATATACAGGGTCGGAACGTCCCCATGGTTCATCGGCCGTTACGTGAGAGCGATAAAGTAAGTCACAGAAATCCGTGCGATAGAGAAAGATGGCTATAATGAAGGGGTATAATAGTCACCGCCCATTTCGCCCATCTACAAATAAGAAGTGGATCTTATTCCATATGGTCCAGATGGAACAGGTATCCCGAATGGATCTAGGAAACAAATCATTGATATCTTAAATATAATTCTATCATCAGAGCAAGTTTGTATCCAAATATAGAAAACTTGCGTTAACAAAGCTTTTTTAATTACCAATCAATCATATTAAAATGAATGTTTGACAAAAATCAATCTAAACGTTAGCGGTAGAAAATATAGATAAAGCATTTTACTTTAATTTTTTACCCATATCACACGCAACTACAACAAACGTACAAAGAAAATGGAAAATTAACTGTTACAATATATAATATAACGCACATGTCCATTTTACCTCAGCGTTAATATTATTATGACATTAAGTGTAAGATACCAGTGCTTTTAATGCAGACCACAACAGCGATTAATATGAATCCACGCTAAGACAATGACTCATTACTATTAAGGATAAACTCATTGGGGGTATTAGGTCATAAAAATTAATAAAAAACTAAATATATTCCACATTATAGCATATAACAGCAGCTTTGTGGCCAGAGATGTTTTTCTTTCTTAAATAAACTTTTAATGCAAAAATGAGCTGTTTATATTATTATACGAAAATCTAAATTATAACGCAAAAATTTTCTGTTTTGAGCAGTGAATTTAAAAGCGATAACATTAAAACTAAATAAGTCTTTAGTATAGATACTAAAAAAAATCTCGTCAAAAATAAATTTTTGATATGCAAAATTTAAATTAGTTAGAAATAGGCAAATAATGCAAATAATAGGGCGTGGGTGATTCACAGATGGTTACCAAAAATTAAACCTCGTATTTTTTGGTAAATTATCTAGGACGCTGTGTTAAAAAGATACAGGGTAATATTTTTAATTTTTTTAAATAATTTAAAAACTAGTAAGCGCAATAATTTGAAATCGAGACGTATTTGTGTAAACATTGCCCAAAATTTGAGGGTTTTTCCTAAGATTTACATGTTCCAGTGGCGGAGATACAGGGTGGCATATTTTTCTAAATAAAATAGTACGATACTGCTTTACGCCGATAACAACCATGATATTTTCAAATTCGTCATTCAATTTTCTACAAATTACTACACTATTATCTTTTTCGAAAAAGCCTTATTTTCGCGTAAAACTTAAAAAATCAAGTGAAAACACTTCTACTTAAATGACATGACAAGCAGTAATCATTCGGTTATTTATTTGAATAAAGAAATTAATAACATTAGTCATCATTTTAATGATTTTATTTGAGTAAATGATCAAATATATCTCCATTTCTACAAACACAGGTCCGACATCTTTTTAGTAACGAAAATTTGTTCGAAATTTATCGTTGCTTGAATCTGATGAAAAGCATTATTTATTCTTTCTCTAACTGCTCAGAATGTCAAAGTTGCTATCGCAGCATACTACGTAATTTTAAAAAGTATTACATTCGAATATCGAAGTGTGTTCTCAATTCGTTTTTTAAGTTTTACTTGAAAATCAAGGTTAAATTTAACGACGCGTCGTAAATAAAAATTTTATAGGAAAGACTGCCCTTAAAATTTACCAAAGAATACGAGGTTTCATTTTTGGTCGCCATTTGTGAATCACCCTGTATAAGTATTCTTAAGTTACACCTATTAAATATTTTAAAAGAAGCGTTTTTAGGAATTTATTAACCGATTTTGAATCTAATAGAAGTATTGATTTGAAGTGTTATTCTATTCTCTCTCTCTAAGTTCTCTATTCTATTTAAATAAAAAATATGCATAATATTAATGTTGTAACTGTATGAAATTATTTTTTAAGCTATTGAATGCAAGTATTTGTATGGAAGGTCAATTTACAACGTACGATTACACAATAAATGTAATATGAAAATTGGTGTTATAACAGATCAATCTGTCCTTATATGGAATTAAAACTGTTATACTAAAATTATATATAAACATTGAACATTTAGAAAAAAATTACATTTTTAAAAGACGGTGTCAATAGTTGTTGTTTCTAGTATCTAATATCAACAGGAATTTTGACTGAGGGGTTACCTAGATATGTTTTGCATACCTAGGTTTCTGGTATACAGTGTAGAAAAGTACCGATGATCTATCAGAAGTTACGTGAGAGCGATAAAGTAAGCCATAGAAATCCATGTGATAGACAAGGATGGCTATAATGAAGGCGTCTAATAGTCAACGCCCATTTCGCCCTTCCACAAATAAGAAGTGGATCTTATTTGTGGAAGGGCGAAACGGGCGGTGACTATGAGAGGCCTTCATTATAGCCATCCTTCTCTATCGCATGGATTTCTATGGCTTACTTTATCGCTCTCACGTAACTTTTGATAGACCATCGGTACTTTCCTACACTGTAGAAGAATATTATTTGACTCCATTTGAAACCTTTAAAATAGAGTAAAAATTGCGAAAACTAATATTAAAATACATGTTTTATTTAAAACATATACTTACTTCATATTATTTCTTAGTTCTGTTGGTTTCACAGTGAAATCTAGAGTAGTTTGACTTGGCCTAGTCCTAGTAGGTACATATATTACAGAGACCAGAGTATTTAGCTACAGAATTTTACATATTTTTGACAGTTGACACCTCACCCCATATTATGAAGACAAAACAAAATTAGTTTTTCTAACCTAAAAAAAATATTTTTCGTCATATCAACAATTGTAAGAGTAAATTTTATTTATAGGAGAAAATACTATTAAATAACACCATAAGGCTATCAATTTTAAATAAATGTACGACGCCCGCCAAGAAACTAATTAATAATTATTTATTTATTACTAGATTCTACTGTAGTAATCTCTAAAGTATTCATTTACTATAAATACAACTACCTACGTCTACCTAACGTCTGCTTTTCAATAATTCTTTATCTTCGACAGCAGAGGTGGATAATCAGGAGGAAAAATAAAATGAAAGTTCCGACACTGACAATGTTGTGAGAGCTAACCGTTGTGATCTACTTATGAATTAGAAAAAAAAATTGGAGTTTTGCCCTTCCAGTTTAAATGGAAATTTGAAAATACAGGAAAAATTGTTATAATGATTTTTTTACTATAAATCTTATATTTTGCACCACAACAATGCAGTTTGCCGAATACAACCCTCAATAATCTTTCTCTGCTGCAGAACATAAAAGAAAACAATTTGCTTAGGTAAAAAGTGCCAGAAGTGGTATGACGAATATGACGAAAGCTTTGAAGATCGTTCCATAAAACCTGCTCCTAAATTAGCATTGGTGTATAATTGTATACACTAATGCAAAAAATTAAAGGGTCAAAAGAATTTCCGAAATTTTTCCGTGATTTTTGACAGACTGTATTTAGGTGAAAAATGGTGGTATCGGGAATTAAAAAAGCATTTTGAAGCTCTAAGATTATAGTTTTTAGATAATTCGGTCGAAATTTGTTAGGAGCTATGATTAAAATGGAAAAAAAAAATGTTTTGAAGGTTTCTCACATTTTTACCGCAAATAACGTTTAAATTGATGAAACAAAAAAATTGAAAACTTTTTTTTTTGGTTTTTTTGAAAAACCTTCCAGACATTAAAGAAAACAAAATCCAATTGTTTCCAGCACGATTCGGCTTTTTTGTCCTATGCTCATCAACTTATATTTAAATTTTTGAGACTAATTAACTTTTGTGCAATCTGTAATCACTTAAATATAGTTTTTTTTTCAAAACTACCCTTTTTTTTTCTCTGAAAAAAAATTAAATTTTTTAGCTGAAAAAAAAATTGTATTCAATGTTCGTGTCTAAAGTTAGTTGAATGTATCTAAGGGATAAGTAAAGCATCAAAATTAAAGTTCTGTGTAAAGTGTACTATGTACTTAAATATAGTCCGTTCCATTTTACAATAAAAAGAAACTTCAACCAAATATCGTTTTGTTGTAAAATGGAGCGGACTGAACGGAGTCAAGTGAGGCAACATTAGGTACATATCTTTATAAAGAAGTTAATATACCTACTAGTAATTTAAAAATACAAATAAGAAAATCCTTATTTATTTTGTGTTCGCTTCTACCGACCTTTATTTTTATTATTTTTACCAGTAACAATGAGAAGTATAGCATTAAAATCACTTAATATTTTTATAAATTCACCTACTATTTAACCCCGGTTAAAAAATAATGGATTCTAATATTTATTCTTTACTTAGACACTTAATATTACTTTATAGATATAAAATATGAAACTTGTTTTTAATGTAGATATAACTCTACAAGTAATATAATCTAGTTGTATAATACTCTTAATTGATGTTAATAATGAATACTAAATGAGGAAATAGCGCATTAGGCTCTAAACTATATTTGTCGTTTTTAATTTGAATACGTTTTTGTCCATTCGACGGTATTCTTTAATATGAGACTTAACACGAAGGTCATAAAATTTTAGCAGGCGCCTGCCATCGCAACGAAAATGAGGAAGCAAGGAAGCAAAGGCGACGCTAGATCGGGAAGGGGGAATAAAGGATTCTCTAAGGAGCCTTCAGATTACAGAACTCCAAGGACTGGCACATAACGTTCCTTAAACGTTGGAAGCGTGTAGGAACGCGCAACATCCAGTAGTGCGCGGGAAAACAGGGCGTGAGACGCGATCGATCGAGCATCAGGGGTCCGTTCAACGCTGAATCCCCTCCCATCATCTATCCCGACGGTGTCTCAACCTCAGCTTGCTGTCACAAGGCTCGCCATCGTCCTCTGTCAACAAGATGCGCGATTGTTAAAAAGTGCAACTTTTACCAGTGACTTCAGACAAATCCTTCTCACCTGAACACGCACGGCCACTCAGGTATGACTCACTTTTTATTTATAGATTTTTTTAAGGTTCGGTCGACACCATATGTTACTTGGCCGTTAAACGCAATCCACCGATTCGTAAAAAGACCAGCCGTGGCTAAAGGATTATACTGCCAGCAGTAACAATTCTAATAAACGTGACATCATAAATTGGGTCATAAAAAACTCATAAACCTAATTAAGTACCCTATAAAGTCATCAACTCCACACTAAATTTTTGAGCCTTTGATTTTATTAAAGTATTTTGGAATCATTGGAAAGAAATAAGCGTATACTTATACGCCTACATTATAACCTTCTTTTTTAAATTCTCTCTATTTTAAAGTAAAGAATCTTCGCCCTTAAGTTTGATCTCGGCATCGATTAGGTTTCCATTTTATCTCCTGGTGATGATTATTAAGAGCAATGCGTGCGCTTCAAAAATCTCTAAGAATCCATGACATTGCATTTTTAATTGCACAGCGATAACAGCTTTAGATACTTTTTGAATCAATTTTCTTATAAGTACATATATTATTTATGATTATTTAGAAAATTCCATATCAATCACAACACAAACTAATAATGTAACTCACAAACTAATATACCTATATTGAAACTACGAAAATAATATTTATTAGTTTTCTGTTATACAGAAATTATTTATTTTTATAAATTAAACTAACAAATCATAAAAGGATGAATAACATTCAACAAATATATATTAGATGATTCAAAATATATCAAGTAAAAAAAAGTTGACGAAGTAGGTACGCCAAATTTGAAAATTCTTAAGTGTTTAAGTCACCGCGTCACATACCCTTTCTATTGCCCAGTTATTATTTCCAGATGTTTTCGAAATCCTAACTTATACTTGCTCATTGGCGTTTATAAAATCGGTATAATCCTTTTTTTAAGTATAGTATTAAACTATACTTACCAATTTTGTATTTTTCTTTAAGACTTTTCCCTTAAATTAGTCATCATACCAAAATAACTAACCCCTCAAAGTATTAGTCGTTATTATAATAATTGGCATTACACTTTCCATATCTTCATATTTCAACATGGTCTACATATTCACGCTCAATATGTAACATAACTACATTCCACATCCTAATTGAGATATGATATCAAATGTCTTGGTCTTACGTTATATCCACTTGCATGTGAATATGGATGTACAAGAGTCATGTCCCGTCTTTATATAAATATATTTAAATTGAAATTCAAGCTACTCACAACCTTAATTCGTCATCTATATTCTGTTCAGAAGTAAGTTGAGCTGAACTGCCATATTATTTACATTTAAATGAGCCACTGTTTTTGTATTAAAATAGCTCCTTTACACATCTAAACATATCACATTTTTTCCAAGAATAGTACAGTTATATCATTTATTATGAAATAAATAATAAAAACCAATAGCCATCTTCTGATTCCAAATTTCTGACTTATAAAATTCAATTAAAGTTTAAAAATCCATATAATTGTCACCCACAATCAACCTACCACAGTATGCCCTCGAGTCTATTACATATCTAGTGGATCTATCGGCATCGCTCAAAGCAAATTATAAATTAAACAACTGTAATTTTTTATTTGGTAGTTCTCATTCTACATTATAATTTTATAAATGTAAACCAGAATGTACCTACGTACCTAGTTGTACGTATGACGTACAACCATTAAAGCAAACCGGCGCCTATCTACAAAAAAAAACATTAGTATGAAAATTTAGGTATATAATCAGTCCTAAAATGAGGACAGGCACAAGCTGGAAGAAAATTCTACATTTGCATTGTGCAGTTATTAATAGTTGTTTGTATATTTTATAAAATTGTGTAACGACATTCTGCGTAAGTATAATTGTAGCTGTTTCCATTTAGGAACAGCTATGTTTTCTGCGTGTAATAATCTGAGAGCATACAGTCAATCGAATATTTATTTTTTTTCTCGTAGTACAATTAATTAATACTAATTAAACTATGAGAGCGTCTATATCACATTCTTATTTAAAATATTGCTTTGAAAATTCATCTACGATACGCCCCTCAAACTAGATTGTGGGCTTTATATTTACTCGAAAACATACAAGTGAAATTATTGTATTTTAAAATATTCGCCGATATCTGGACAAATAAAATCATCAAGAAAACATCTATTTACCTAAATGCAGGCTTTTTTTTGTTCAAGAGTATAAATTAATTCTTCTTTCTGCAGTTTTGGAAATCATTGCAGATAAAAAGTTGGTTAAAGAGTAACAAAACTGACTAATTTAATGATAAACTATCTAATAACTTCTCGGTAAAAATAATCCCATAAGTTTGGAAGTTTAAAAATGCTAGATTTTTGGATTTGCTTTTATTATTTTTAAGTCTAGATACCTAAAGAGCTACCAGAATTTGAAAACATGTCTATAAGGCCATTTGTCAGTGCAATATTTTTGTTTGTAAAGTGAATAACTTTATTTTTAGAAATTAAAATATATTAACATTTTACGCAACCAAATTCTTCCCTTTACTACAATTTTTTAAATTTAATTCATTCTTTACACACGTATGCAAGCCACTGGCGAAAGGAAGAAGTGCCTTCTGCTTTTATTGCCAGATCTCATTACTTTAAATTAGAATAATAAAACTCATTGAAATAAATAACATAATTAAGACTAATTACATATTTTATGGTGTTATAATTTTGTAATATCTGTACAATAACATGTATTGTGGTAGTTGTAATAATTGTAGCTCTAATACTTATTGCATAAAATAATACCTCAACAAGAGGTGTTTTGGTTTAGTTTAATATCTAATAATTTGATATTCGAAAATATACCACATCACACTTTCAGATTCATAGATAATTATATATGACATTACATATGCATCTCAAAGAACAAATAATTACTATAGGTATAGGTAGTTCCATAAATTATTCTGCTCTTACGTTTCGCACGCACGAGTGGGTTTCTCACCGCCATACCACGTGCGCGCAATTCCATTTAAAAAAAATGTATTCCATCGAAGGTACAAAAATTACATTGCTATACGATAAACTTGCCAAACATTCGTCAAACACAATATGTCAAATATTTGCAGACTATTTGGTAAAAATTTAAAGCGACAGGAGTATCATACACATGATATACAAATGTACATATTTATAATTGTTCTGCACGATATGTCAACAGTTTGTGTACACTTATCATTTTTTATGACTATGGTCATTACAAATTCCACGCTGACGAAATGGACCATAGTGTCATGAACGTAGCAGGTGCCACATACATTCTCTTAATGCATAGCCAATATTTAACAAATGAAGACTTACTTTCGATATCTAGCATGCACACGTACGGCATTTCTCTACGTTCGACAAATATTTGGAATGTGACTGCATCATCTAGGGTCAGCTTTAGAAACAAACATTAGTATTACTTAGCACAAAGCAATATGAGATGGAAAAAAGAATTGCACTCCCAGTGTATATTACAAATTATAACTAGAGCACACATAATAATAATAACATAATAGTAATAATAATATAATACCTTATAGCAATAATATATTCTTCTTTTGTAAACACAATTTGATTATTTGGGCACGGAAAACTTTAACTGAAATCTCATACAGGTATTGTATATTATGTATTGTATGAAAAATCTACTGAATTGGAACTGTAGTAATTAGGTGTGAATGTATAGTAATTCACTGCTAGTATCGATGTGACATACTGTATTGAAACATTTTTAAAATAACATTAGGAAAAAACATCAAAACTTATGGTAAAGATGTTTGTCCTTGTTGATTCCTATAGAGATTTATGATTATTATTTCAGATAGCAGAAGAGCCATTAGTTTTAGGTTGAAATCGTCTGGCTTTAATGCTACAGAATGTAGAATGCTGTTAGCCTAAGAACGTTGTATATGCGGGCGTTTTTATAAACGGATTATTTCATATGTTATCGTCATTTCACAGAATTCATGTGGTTCTTGTCACTGGAAACTGTAACTTTACCTAATAAAAAATAATTTAAAAATATGACTTTTGTTATTAACAGAATTACTCAATAATTTGAGAATTTACTTGTACATACCTATTGTACAACTTTTTTATTTAAGTTTAGATGAACATATGATTTATCATGATTAATATTTAATTTTTAATCTAATGAAAATGTTGTTTGTGATATTGATAATAAACCTTTTAATGCAGATTTATTATAATTGGTTCTTTTCACCGGCAGAAAATACACATTATATGAGAAATAATTACGTGTATCAGATATTATAAACTTTAAAAATATCAGACAGTGCAATTCATCTTTTAATATTCGACAGAAAATTTTAAAGAATCGTGAAATGGTACCTATTCAAAAGTCAAGGGCTTGCTAATAATATTATCTAATTACATTATTTGTTTCTGTTAAATTAATAATTTTTAGCATCAAAATTTGTATTTGTAATATATTTTTATTTAAAAAAAGATAAAGGAGATTGATTATTCCGTTTTGAAACGACTAAAGAAATAAGAAACGAGTAAATTAAAAATCTCTTATTTAAAAAATTTACATTTTTTTGAGAACAAAATTTCTGCTTAGAAAAATTTACCTGACAGTACTAAAAAACAGTCCGTACTGTCTATGTATATACTTAATTTAATAAGGTTGTATAATAATTAAAATCAAATCAAATCAAATATACCTATATCTACTGAAGAAAATATAAGTGTAATTTAGTTCTTCTAACTACCTGAAGATTTGCTATGTCTCTATAAAATACGGTATTAAACAAAATCAAAAAAACTTTCCACACAAATTAATTATGAATACTGTGTGAAGTTATTTCTTTATGGATTAGTTTTAGTTATTTTCTTTATTTACATAGGCATTTTACCACTTGTGATAAAAAAACAATCGGTCAAGATTTATTTTTTGTGAAAATAGACTTGTATGACCAAAATCTCACACTTAAAAAAGTAGACAAAGAGAAAATACGATACGTATTTTCTAGTTTTTTAGTTAACGAAACTATTTTCATTAAAAAAATAACCAACAACTGACCCCTTTTGCGCAAGGGTTATTTCATAATTTTTTTTCACGGGTGACAATATACCTAAATAAATAAAGAAAAAACAATGACTATGCAACTTTATTTTTAAATTTCCGCTAATCCCTAAAAGGCAAATGGCAATGATTAACATTTCCCCCATATGATACGTCACTGTATACCGTATGTTTTATTAATCAACATTAAGTAATATAAGTGCAGAGATACAATGGGTCACCTGCACCATGTTGTCACATCACATACTATCACACGAACACGTATAGTCGCTTTACATGAAAATACTTTGTGCATACTTAAGCCCGAGCTTAAATGTTTAGGAAGCGGCAATTTTTATAAACACATGTGAAATATACCTTAAAGAAAGAAAAAAGAGAGAAGAAAAGAAGAAGAAGAGAGAATAAATAAATATACAAGTGATATAAAAGAGTGATGTTCTATAGCAATTAACTATTTTCGTCTTTCATATTTTCCAATAAATATTTTTAGTAGAATTATTAGCATTTGAAAATTATTACAAATTTTAACAGACCAGGCAGGTGGGTACATTTTCCGTTTTTCATAAATCATTTTTTATATCTGAAATAATTTTTATTTATTCTTTTTCTATCGCCTGTAACTTTGGTTTGAATAAACAAACTATCGCTCACCCTATAAACATTACCGAGTTGTGAATTTATTATAATTTCATCACCAAACACCTCGCACAATTTCTACAAAATCATGAAGACCTATTTGAAACGTTGTAATATAGAGAGTGTATAACGAGCGAGAATTATTCAGGTGACATTGGAAGGACTATAACAGGGAATAGGATGCCCTGATATTGACGTTGCTTTGGTCCCGCATTCGGCGTGGAGAGCGATGAATACGGGGATGGTGTTTTCAAACGTGGGAACGGGGGAAGTATCCTGTCAGTCATTGCCAATTGCCAGTAGCGAATGAAATGGCGTCGACGCAATTTCAACACAATAAACCCCGCTTGTCAACAATATTGTTTTCTCTAATGCTTTGCGCATTTCGCTGGATATTTTTAATTAAAACATAAAACTGAGTAACACTGAAATAGCTTTTGTTGCGTTTCAAAGGTGTGGAGAATATTTAATCGATAAAAGACGAAACCACGCTGTCACGGTTATGTATTATAACTCTATCTTATTTACTTATTTTTTGAAGTACCTATCTGCATTAACTTGTACAATATCTGATAGAACATTTTTTTAATTGCAATTCCTATTATTTTTAGAACTATGTAGAAACGCCTCAATTTATTTACAGTTATACCCAAATAATTTTATGTAGTGAAAGAAAGAATGCCGACAAACAAATTTTTAAGTTTTGGGCGGTTATTGCAAAATATGGAAATGCTTCATCTTACTTAAAACCCGTTACAATGGCTTATTGGTATGTCGTCGTGTCGGTAGGTGTCCTATCTGAGTGAAACTTATAGGAGAGAACACAAGGCTTTGTGATATTTTTGTGAGTTTTCCAAAATTAAAATAAAATTTCACTTGATGTTTTTGAAACACTGCTATCATTTTGATATTACTTAGAAAGGAAAATACAGCAACAAACAAGTGATTATCAAAGAAAAAAAATTGAGAGTTTAACAAGTACCGTAGGGGAGACAAGTATTGATTACAATAAAAATAACACTAATCACCTTGAAGTCTAAAGTATTTGAAGTATTTTCTTGTAAATTTTCGCAGTATATTCAAATTTGATCTCCGATTTTGATAAGTGCCGTGTTAGAAGAAAAAACTATTTTATCTCAAGTGAAAAATATTATTTTTTTATTCATTTGTAATTAATTGTGTGTTCAATTTAATTCAAGATGAACGTAAAATAAAGCAGATTATTAATATTTTATTTTGGTTGTTTCGACATAGTAAAATATGCAATTGTCTGCCGCAAAGAGGTTGATATTCATCAACTAATATGTTATCATTTTATTTTAATTATTTAAATATTTTTATGTATGTATGTATAAAACTTGTACCGTTGAAATTATATTAATTGTAAATTTGATATCTTTAGCTTTCTTCTTAAGATATGAAAATTAGTTTAAGAGAGAAAAAACATCATTTTCGTATTGACTAAACTGTTAAAAAAACTTACTTTTGTACATATGAACATAAAGAGTAAATATCACAAACAGTGTCATCTGATACAAATGACATTTGACCTGTGTCAACTGTAATGCATTATTTTGAGGTTGCAAATGGTAATAACAATACATACCCAATGCCCTACTTTAAAATATTATATTCATTAACAAAACAACAAAGAAATAATATACCATTATATGTAAGCAAATAACCAACATATCAAAAGAAAGAAACGATAAGTGCGAATAACAATAAAAAAATGAAAAGTGGAAAAAATTCTAATATTACTAATCATAAATCTACAAAATATAAATCAAAACTGATTTTAAAATAAATGTAGATATATTTTTTAAGAATCTAGAGCTCCTTAGAATAGTAATTCATTCAAATAAATACATTTTTTTTAAATTGTCATCCTGTAGTACAATAGAACATTAGTTATAATACTGTGAAAGAAAATCGTATTCAATTGTTCTAGGAATTATAAGTGCACATATGAGTGTCTAGATATCATCTTGTTAATATTTAGAATGGTTGAGATGAGTTGAATAAAACTTTCGAGCCCTAAGGATGGTGCAAAATAACACCGAAACGTTTTAATGATTTGAAATATAGAGTTCTTTTACATCTTGACCTTTATATTACTAAAACCTTGATTAGGAAAAATAAATAGGCAATATTTAATCAGTAGAATTTGATATATCTATCTTCTCAACTGTCTAAGAACACTTTGGCTTTGTTTTTTTTGCATATGTGGCAGTGGCAAATTAACTGCCAGCTCTTTAAACATTAAAAAATTAAAAGAATGATTCCTTATCTCTAAATCCATATCCTTAATCTCTAAATCCTTTTCTCTAAATCGATAAGAGTTAGACCTTCGTTTTTGTGAGAAAAAATGAGGGTTGTATTTTAAAGAAATTTCCAATATTATTATACAGGGTGTCCCAGAATAACGTGTACAACGGAAGACCACAGATTCGTGGACTCAAAATAGGTAGATTTAGGCTAATTCACCTATATCCGAAATCGCTTCGTTTGGCCGCTAGATAGCCTCAAAGTTAGTGAATATATTTGGAATTTTGTAAATAACTCGAATACGTATTATTCGATTTTGATTATGTGGATTATTGGGCTGTGGACTTTTGCTTTCAATCTGCACATTTCGGTGTTATACAGAGTGTTTTTTAAAACTTACAACTCCTACAAAATTGATGTATGGTTATAGGTGTCCCCCGGGAAGGTATACTACTTTGTTTATAATTTTTGATTAAATGAAAGAGAATGGATCTTATATTGATAAATCTTCTATTTAATGTAGGCAATTATGTATGGAATACAATATCAGATAAATGTCCGCCTCTGTTAGCCTCACAAATGCGAGTCCTTTTGAGCACATTTTTCATTACATTCTCACACATTTCACGCGGTATTTCATTAATTTCATCACGAATATTTTGTTTGAGTTGCTCAAGCGTTTCTGGTTTGTTTGCATAAACCTTGCTTTTCAGATATCCCCACAAAAAGAAGTCCGGAGCAATCAAATCAGGCGACCGTGGAGGCCAATCAACATCACCATTTCTTGAAATAACTTATTGTGGAAAGAGGTCTCGCAGTAATTCCATTGTAATCCTGGCTGTATGCGATGTGGCACCGTCTTGTTGATACCACATGTTAATCAAGCCCAAAGCATGCAGTTGTGGCGTTAAAAAGTTTTCAATCATATCACGATATCGCTCCCCATTCACAGTTACCGTTACGCCGTTTTCATTTCCAAAGAAGTAAGGTCCAATGATTCCTCCTGACCAAATTGCACACCAGACTGTCACTTTTAATGGATGCAAAGGTGACTGATGAATAATTTGAGGGTTTTCCATTGCCCAGAACCGACTATTCTGTTTATTCACATATCCATTCAAATGAAAATGTGCCTCGTCACTCATTATGATTTTTTCATGAAAATCGGGGTTGTCATGGGCGAGCTGTAACATCCTATTGGCATATGTACGGCGGTGTAAATGGTCTTGTGGAAGAAGCTCTTGTGTCAACTGAATCTTAAATGGAAACAAATGCAAATCCTTGTGCAAAATTGTGGCCAAAGTTGTTATTTGAAGACCAAGCTCCTGAGCACGGCGTCGAATTGAGGTTGCTGGATTGTTTTGAACACTTTCTTGAGCAGCAGCAATATTTTCAGCCGATCTTGCAGTACGTTGTGGTCCATGCTTGGGCCTATCACCTACAGACCCCCTTTCTTCGAAATCATTCATTACACGATAAATAGTGCGTTTTGTTGGCACGTTGTTTCTCCCAAAATTTTCACGTAACTTTCTCATCGTCACAGTAATCGATGATTGATTTTGATAAAATGTTTTAACGATTAAAACACGTTGGTTGATCGAATATTTTTCCATAATAAATTTGCCACGTGCGTACTTCACAACTGCCAAATATGAACTGTCAAGATTAATGTTTACCAAAATGGCGGCAAAACAAAGTAGTATACCTTCCCGGCGGACACCTGTTATAATATCCGTTCATAACATTCCCTCTTTTCCTCTATTTTTAATTTGATAGGTGATACCATTTGGAAGTTTTTGGGCCTCTTGTAAAATTTTGATTACACCCCAAAAATAATTAAAATCGAATAATACGTATTTGAGTTAGGTATTTACAAAATTCAAAAAAATTTCACGAAGCGATTTCGAATATTAGCTTAAAACTGCCTATTTTGAGTCCACAAATCTGTGGTCTTCCTTTGTACACGTTATTCTGGGACACCCTGTATATCGGTAAACCTATTCGCTTTATAATCAAATCGATAGATAACCAAATATTATTATTTAGGCTCTCCATATGAATATCTCCTAAGTGGCATTACTTAATTAGGTACTTATATATTTTAAATTTACAACCTAAACAAGTCAAATATATTATCAACAATAGGGTAGTTTCCATAAGTGAAATTGCATAGAAAATGTTCATGTTGGTAATTCTGTCATGGTTTATTATGTTACTAAGTTGACAGTGTCAACGACGGCCTATAATAACAGCTTAACTGAAAATTTACGATATATTGGGTTTAATCGTATTGAATCGTTAAAGCAGAAATCTCATATACGGAGTATTTTTAGAAAATAATAGAACATTATTTTTTAACTTTATTGTTAATTTTATACACTGTTGGTCTTTGTCTCCTTCAATATACTTCCCTCCCCTATTCACACACTTTTCTCAGCGGTAATTCCATTTTGCGTAGCAGTCTTGGATAGTTTCATTTGAAATAGTCTTTAAAGTTTGTGACTTTGCTTTGATATCATAAATAGCCTGAAAACGGCGTCCTTTCAGCACTGATTTGAACGTCGAAAATAAGGGAAAAAAATCGCAAGGAACCAGGTCTGGCGAGTAAGGAGAGTGAGAGAGGATAACAATCTAATCTTTGGCACAAATCTGACGACTTGACAAAGCTGAGTGCGCATGGTCGTCTCGTCACAACTCTGGTCTCTTCTTGCGGATTTTTTCGCGTAACTGTTATAAATTCACATGGTTCACTGTTTTACCTTGAGGCAAGAAGTCAAAATGCACAATTCCATTAAACTCAAAAAAACAGTGAGCATCACTTTGACGTTGGATTTAAACTGACGTCGTAGCCGTAGATCCAGTTTTCGTCTCCCGTTGCGATCCTTTGAATGAATGTTTTATCACATTGGATTGTTCAAGGAGTTGCCGACAAACGTCCTTACGATTTTCTTTTTGTTGTTCGGTCATCAAACGAGGAACAAATTTTGCTGCAACTCGATGCATGTTCAATTTTTCAGTCAAAATTTCATGGCATGACCCAATTCATGACATTGCGTACGATCCAAAGCTTCATCCCTGTAAGTTTGTTTTCCCCAGTTTCAAGCAAAATTTTAAGTTGCATCGTTGTTCCAGAAAATCGCACGTTTAAAGAATCGTCACTAACACTTAAACACGTTGCACTCAAATAAGAATATCATGAAAACTAAATGAGATGTCAAGAATTCAAGAAGATGTGGTTACAGAGGAGGCTATGCGCAATGCAATGCTGCCAACCGGATGTCACTAAATATCTCCATTAGCACGTAATTCAAAGAATTCGCTTATTTTCAGAATAGACTTCATGTCTGTATGTTTATGTCTATCGGAATCATAGTTAATAAAAAGAATCCGTCTAATGCTCATGAAATTTGCATTTTAGGAAATGCATGTTATACAAATTTTTTATCAGAAATTTGAAAAAATGATAAATTACCCCAAGAAGTTATATAACGTTGTCATAAAGTTTTAATCTAGTAAATATAGATATTACTAAATAATTTATAATTTCAGTATTACCAGCGAATCAGACATATAACAGAAAAAGAAATCTAAAATTGGTTATAAAGATAAATTGTTTACAGCCCATAAATTAATGAAAATGTAAAGTGCTTTCAGTGTTATTTTTAAATTAGAAACTCAAGTTACTGGTAATTAATGGCACCGAGCTTTCAACACATCAAGTTTATGTTTTTTTTATTTTTACCCACATGTTCTCCATATATTACAGCCTTATATAAAAATTATCTCGGGTGCAGTTTTTTCTTTTTGTATACGTGTAATTATAAAATGAATGTTAATAACGGTATTTGATTTGAATATAAACATCCGTTTAATGCAAATTTGGATAAAATCGAGAAGCATTTTTTCGATTCAGACACTAAATATAATGTTATTGGAAATTAATTTCCATGTATACATATAACGTGGGTTGTGAGTGTTGGATTAATATAAAAATTATAGGTACTTCATTAGCAGTCTCTTTGATTCAGTGTTGTAATTCTAATTTTACACTGAAAATTTAGTTTCTGTATAATTTGCAAATACCAAGTTCTGTCCAGTCGTAGCTTTTATACAATTGTCAAAATAAGAGCAAACATACACTGATATACGAATCTATATCACAATTCAGTTAATATTTACGTTTAATTAAATGAATCTGAGTATTGTAATTTAAAAAACTATCGATTTACGAACCCATGTGTATAAAACCTTTTCAACATTATTCAAAGAATCACCATTTAAAGTTTATCGTCATAAACTCGTGCAGTTACTTAACATCCTGTATAATACTTATAAAATTTTTATAAATCATGACATAGATAGATTCATGTATCATATTACTTTTTATAACACAAAGGTCGAATACTTTTTGTGAAAGACCCTTCAATTGCACTATCTGGGGGCAAATCCAAATAGGTATATTTTATTTGGAGGAGAAACTAAAACATCCTTCTTTCCCTTAACTTCCCTCAAAACATCACGGTCAGTATTTTTATAAAATTACATTGAAAGTACACATAAAAATACTATTCTCAATTACTCCAGAGCCTTCATAAATGATTACAAGTTACGGACAAGTAATTTTGTTTGGAATAGAAATTTTATTTCCTTTACGTTGAATTTCTTTAAAATTAGAGCAGTAAGATCAAGATTATATTAAAACGCAATATTCTGTTTCGCCGACTGTGATTGGTTTAATTTTTTACAAGATTATATTGAACCAATCAGCGATTGCATTATTTCGAGGGTAAACGTAACGGTTTGTCATTGTTCATTGTAAATGAAACATTAATATTGTGACGGTAGGATTTAGAAATTTTTAGATGACAGTACCACAGTGCGATATTGGGTTGCCTAGGCACGGCGGCGGCGGTCAAGTGGCTTGTAATCATTTATGAAGGCTCTATACATGTATTTTGTTTGTTTTTACAGACTATTACATTTTTTGACCGAAACTCCCCGTTGTTGTTTAGATAGCAAAAATATTAATAAAATTATTCAGATATAATTATTTTAGTCATAATACATACCTATATGTATTGTGAAATATGTTTTCTAAAAAATACATTTAGGTGCGGCACCATAAAATGTTTGAGAAGAAAAATTTTTACATTAGTTTTTGATAAATATTCGTCATTTTTATGATTTTCTAAAATTTCATCTTATATGTACTTAGGTACCACATGTTTCACAGAAAAAATTTTTTCGTTTTGTCATAAGAAACAAGAAGTATTAATTTTATAGTATTGCACAAATCTTTACATCGTCATATCTTATCTCACATGTCACATTGAATTTACATCTTTAGTATTATGTCAATGCTAATTTATAAAAAAATGTTTAATAAACTTTAGTTGAGCTTCTATAAAACAAATTGTTACAGTTGTGTGTTACTGGTTCAAGTAACTATTCCGTTTACTATACCAGTGTGAACACAACATAGAGAAAATATAATTTTATACCGGCAAGTAACTCTCTTGCTTCTTTACTGGCTTCATGTAAACGGGCCTTAAATTATGATACAACTTAAAAGAATATATGAATTGCCACTTACAACAAAAATGATTTACGTTAAATTCTAATCCTACTTGCCTTTTTTGTAGTTAAATTCTACTGTACATTCATAACAATCAAAATATTCCGGTGCAAATAATATTAATATTTTACTTTTATGCGGAAATAACATCATATGTTTGTTCATTATGATATTAAAATAATGTACAATTTAATACTGCCTGTCAAATAAAACTGTACTGAAATGTTTCGAAGTGATACTTAGTTTTTTTTAATATAAGCTGAATACCTACTTTTCGATATTAAGTATTTAATTCTAGATTTCGTATTGTAACAAAACACATATTTATATAATCACCATTTCGAATTTCAATTTCTATTCTACTCCCAATTAGCTGTTACAAATTGACAAACATATATTGATTCTAATTTGTATATATTTTTTTGTTGTTACCTCTGAAAATACCTAGTATAAAAATCTTTTCAATCTACTTGTAGGTGACTATATTATTACTTATATGATACTAGTTTTCTTTTTGTTATATAATAGTTATAAAGAAAATAGGCACTTCTAAGACCTTTTGCTCGAATAATATAACAAATGAAGTTTAACAATTTCTTTTTTTAGGTTCTTACACAGTACAGTATCAACTAGACACCGAATTTACTTTTGCTCTAGTCAAAACAGATAATGATGACTACATGAATGAAGTGAATGTAGATGAACACAAAGGAAGACCACAAGGTATGAATAACGTTGCTAGATTAAGTTTAATCCGTCCCTTTTGCGTCAATATTTCTGTGATAACTCTGGAGTACATAATTCTGAGTATAAATTGAATGTGACCATCTAGATATGTCAGCTTTTAATAAAATTTTTAAAAAAAAACTACAAAAAAAGAAAAATGTCCAAACACCTTAACTTCACCTTGTTTGAAGGCGTATTTTGATGCCAACTCTTTGGTGAATTAAATACCAAAAAGTATTTATGTGCGGCCACTTATTCAGTAATATAAAGAAATTGGAATTTTAGAGAACATCTTTTGAAAAATGGTGGAATAAAATGACAATTTAGACATATTCTTCAACAACAATATAACTAAAACTAACTTTAAACTAAACTCGAAATGAGTATAGAGTATATTATTAATGAGTATACGGTACTATTTTTTTTAAAAACATTTCAAAGTTCTTAACTGAGGGATTAATTTTACACTATCTATTATCGATTGACGTACATTGTATCAGATAAAAATAGCACATCTCTAAGATAAATGGTAATTAAGATATTGATGGCTACACTCTGTTCATAAATTAAGAAATTCATTATTCAAAGCAAATATAATTTTGAAATTTATTTCTCTCTCTCTATTAATTTCTCTGCATGGCTGAATAAGTAATGTTAAACCCTTTTAAATGAAATGTCATAAAACATATCTTCTGAGTCAGTCAGTCTTTTTTTATTGATGTAAAAAGTAGAGTTAACGTTAGTATCTATATTGTACTGCTAATGTTAGGAAAAAGCGATCCCATCATGCACTTAAACTATTTCTATCTTGATTTATAAATTTCAAATTGAATGTTGCAATAAAAATAAACTTGGGTAATAAGCATTGAACTAATTGTAAGTACCTACCTGGTACAAAAATCTAAATGACACATAAGTGTCATCATACGATGAGGTTAATTTATTATTACTTTGCTTAGGAAAATATCCACATCTAGTTGTAGAGTTTATAATCACTTTTATCCACAAATAAGAAAGGTGTATAAAATTGTTAATAAAGGGCAGTTTATTAAAGAAGAATTAGCTTTTGGACCACAAAAGAATATAAAATGTGGGACAAAATTAAAAGTTTAAGTCTAATAATTCCAAATCCTAATGTTTATCAACGATTTGTTAAACTACTTTGGGGTCTAAATTATGCAGTCCATCTTCATGTATTTTTTTTATTCACTCAATATTTATCTATTTTAGCACCCTACAAATAGAATAAAACAAAATTAAAAATGAATTAAATTAATTTTTTTAATTAAAAATTAATTTTACAATTTTCTCTGAATTTAGTTAGCACCGGGTCTTCAATTTCTTCATTATTTTTTTCAGAGATAGCCTACTAATTTATTTTCTTAGGAAATCTTTCATATAATCATTTCGTTTTTAATCTTGTTTCTCTGGTTTTTAAGAGTTTTGGGCTTTTCTGTTATTAACTTATTCACGGATACAGGGTAGGAAAGTATCGATGGTCTATCTGAAGTTACGTGAGAGCGATAAAGTAAGCCATAGAAATTCATGTGATGAAGAATGGGTATAGTGAAGGCGTCTAATAGTTACCGCCCATTTCGCCCTTATACTATAAATAAGAATTGGATCTTATTTTAGTGGATATACAGGGTGTTCAGTTTTTCCTGGGCAGGTACCAACTTCATTTTTTTAAAAGGAAACATATTTTTATGGCATTGTGGAATTCTACGTGAAAAATTAACGGGCCTTTGTGTTATGATCCCTATTAAAATATTGATAGTTTTCCAGATAATCGACTTGTCATTTTTTTTCTTATGTTACGTCACTTCTAGTAGTTGACATAATTATGATTGTATGACAGCTAGAAATTATTTTTTTTTTTTCAGGAACTGTAGAGTGAAGATGGCTCTTTCAAAAAACGTATCAAAAGTTGACCTGCGATATACAGGGGGCAAAACAAAATCGTGATAATTTGATAATGATAACCTGATAATTTATAATTTGAAAAATCTCGTCTTTTCAAATAGAACACCCTGTGTTTTATGATTTCATTAGATACCTTTCTGTAGACCCTACAATTTTTTAATAGCTTTCCTATACCTAGTTTTTGCAAAAAAAACATTTTTATGTAAAATATCGGATTTGCGCCCGCTCCTTTGTGGGGAAAATTATTGTAAGGGTATTTATTTTAAGTTAGCTTGCGATTATGAGTATACTTTTTTCAAAATTCTATTCATCCAAATTTTTTAATCTCCAATTTCACTAATAACTTTCCTAACTACGGTAACGGTGCTTGATTTTCAATTGATACGGATGAAAATTCTTCTTCAATATTTTATTTGTCAAGCTTTTGAAAACTCCAAGGTTACTACTAATTTCCTGGCACTAATATTTGGATTTTCAACAGCAGACGCCACAACTTTAAACTAAATATTATCGTTGTTACTTTCATGTCTCCTGGTAGTTTTCTCATAATTCGCATTTGCTGTTCATTCAAACCATTCCTTCACATTTTCAAAACAGTGGGAATCTCTGTAAATTTGGATTATTTGCTTTGTAAATACGTGCTGCTAGCAAACATTTCCCATATTTTGCTAATTCTTAATCACTTATAGCGATTTTATGGTTTTTTGTTTTTATTTACAAATAAATGGTAACTTTCCATAAAGACTTATTTATTAAACTAAAATATCGAAATTTTTCAGTTATTAATTTTTATTTTAAATAGTGTAGCTAGACAGCTAATAAATTTAATAAAAATAAATACCCTTACAATATTTTTCCCGACAAAGGAATGGGCGCAAATCCGGAATTTTACATAAAAATGTTTTTTTTTTGCAAAAACTACGCAACTTAGGTATAGGGAAAGCTATTAAAAAATTATAGGGTCTACAGAAAAGCATCTAATGAAATCATAAAACACAGGGTGTTCTATTTGAAAAAGTCGAGATTTTTCAAATTATCAGGTTTGGCACGATTTTTTTTGCCCCCTGTATATCGCAGCTCAACTTTTGATACGTTTTTTGAAAGAGCCGTCTTCACTCTACAGTTCCTGTAAAAAAAAATAATTTCTAGCTGTCATACAATCATAATTATGTCAACTACTAGAAGTAACGTAACATAAGAAAAAAAATTAAAAGTCGATTATCTCGAAAACTATCAATATTATCATAACACAAAGTCCCGTTAATTTTTCACGTAGAATTCGATAATACCATAAAAAATATAGGTTTCCATTTAAAAAAATTGAGTTGGTACCAGCCCAGGAAAAACTGAACACCCTGTATATGCAAATATATTTTCATTTTGTGCAGCTCGGGAAAGTAGGCAACTCTGTAGAAAAAAAAATTAAGTTATATCTTTTATTAACCTAGATATTGGACTTACGCGCGCCCACTAGGTGGACACGGTGTATATATTCATTTATAATATATAAACATATATAATCATTAAAGTATCTTTGGAATATTACATAACAATGTAATGTAGGAAAAGCTCAACTTGAGATTTATTCCATATATAATATTCACTTTTCAGTTTTAAATCTCTTATCATTTTTTCAATTGAATGTTGAACTAGATTATTTTTCTTTCTCATTTAGAAACGATGAAACAGTAATAGTACTATCCACTGAACATATATTTCAATTTTTTTAGTTTCACTACCATTTCCACTTAATTATTAGAATTAGAATTAATTAATTATTATTTATTTTATTTATTTTTTATTATAGAATTAATTAGAATTATTATCACACTTGCCTTATTTGTTTTTGGTGTTTCTAACGTAAACCTAAACATTAGTTTTCTTTATTTGTATTACTATTCAGTGAATTCTACAAAGGACCCTGTTCATTTTACTTCCTGCTTTTAGGATGTTGTAGCACATTACACTTTTAAAAATGACACTTTTCAATTAATCAAGTCTGCACTTGGATATATGCCTATAAAAATATAAATTCTATTTTCATATAGAATAGTAGATGAAATATTTATATATTTCACAATTTCACAGAGTCCCAATAATGTTTAAGTTACAAAATTGTATTTAAACTTTTTATTATCAAATTAAAAACTGTTTTTATATCCTATATATTTTATATTTTCCTAGACCTCGTTCTCAATATTATAATAATTATCTTGTATATTTTTATCTATAATGTTAGATCTCTTTCCCAATATCATAGTGATATAGGATTTGATGTGTATATGCCTATTGATACCAGAGTTATAACCAAAAGAATATAGTTGAAATAGTTTATTGTTAAAATTACAGTAACAAACTACTAACGCTGGCGTGGGCTGTGAATATTTCAACATATACAACTAGCCCTTTGATCTTAATAGAGCTTCGCACGGTAGTTCGATTTTTTGGACCATACATCAACTAATACGAAAATTAAAGCCTCTACCAATCAGGTTCCCTAGATCTTTTAAAAAAAATTGTAAATACCGCAATTTTTGAAAATTCTCTTCCGATTTCAAAGTAATACATATTTACAATTCGAAAAACAAATGAATGTTGCGATTTGAATACAGAAACTAAATAGGTCATCCTGTATATTTTTACATACTTTATTATACAACTAGAGTTTGGCACTTTATTGTAACCAAGGTGAAGGCTCGGTGAATCATTGAGCATCCGTATAATCGTTTCATGAAACTACTACACAAGCTATAATAATCATAGAGATATATGCTTCACTTGCAACAAAAGGAGATGCTAATGAGTTTTTATTATTTTATTTTTTAGTGGCTCTATTAACTCACAAATATTATTATCAGTATCTTAGAGTTATGAGTTTCTGTAACAATTGAGGACTGATTTGAAACTACCACCGATATTTGACCAATTGATTCGTGACCTTGTACTTGTTGAAAATACGTGACCAATTAAGTGGTTGACTATATCTGATAGTTTGAAAACTGTTTGACATGGCTGCAGCAACAAACCAATGATTTCAAGTTTTGTCTTTGTCTTTGTAACAATAAAGGAGATAAGAACTCTCTTTTTGATGCATTGTTTTGGCTATGTCTCTTTTGTATTACTTTGTATAATTCTAAGTAAGCAATCTAATAGAATACGTAAAAATATACAGTGTATTCTATTAAAAAGAAATACAAATTTGGTTTACAATTTCCAAACAAACCAAACGAGAAAAGGGATGTTATGCGGATATCCCAGAATGTGCAGTTCGTAATCCAAAATCTAAACAAAATTCTTGTAGAAAGAACAGTAACGAAAACCCAGACCTTAAATAAGAAAATGACAATCAGCCTCTTATAAAATAGGTTCCTCTTGTTACAATGTCTGTTCGAATTTCAAATCTAAGTGAGAGATAGTTATAGGTATCTATACGTATTTGGTCTTGAAGTTATTATAATGTTATGAAGCAGAAGACACTGTTTAACAGAAATAAAAAGTATGGAATTGTGTTATCTTTTTAGTAATGAATTAAGATTTAACTGATATGTTTCAGTTCATGTAATAACTTGATAAAAACATATAAATATAGACTCTTCGAGCAGTCACCAACGCAACGGTCGATTTTATTCGATAATTGATCTTGAACTTGAACTACAACCTGCATTTCATGCCTCATTAACAGAATCAATTTTGACCTTTGCAAATATAAAGTTTACACATTTTGAAGTTAATAGATTGACGAGTATAATAAGTTTACCTAGATTGTTATATCTATTCAATTAGCTAATCTGTTGTGACCATAAATTTTAATAATATTAATAAACCTTCATCTGTAGAGACAATGTATTCCAAGCACAAGTAGTAAATTGAAGAAAACGTTTCTGTCAATGTGACTATAAATATGTACATCAAAATTCTATCGAGCTACCATATCCCTATAGGTAAAGTGAAACACCATTATTTATAACTGTTCACAAATAACGGATAAATATGTATTGTTATCTATAGTTATTTCAAATTACTCTATTAATATTCTCGAAGTGCTGTTTAAGACAATACAGTTTACTAGCATCTGTACGTGGTACTGATAGATATATGAAGTATGGAAATATGCTGATTATTTTATATACCTAAGGTTGTGCTGTAAAGTCCACATAAGTATACAGGGTGGTCCGAATTTTATGCAGGAAACTTCAAGGGTAGATAGATCTCTTTAAAATAATAGCTGTTTGCCTTATAAACATAGGACTGGAACGGCCTCGTTTTAGAGATATTGTGTGTTGTGTTGAAGTTGTTAAAAAAATTAAATTTTTTGTTTATATCTCCGGAATCTATTAACCGACCTCAATAAAATTTAGTACAGATAATGTATGACAGTAGGCCTTGCATTACCTAAAATATTAGCTCTAAAGGTTCAACCAGTGGTGTACAACTGCACAGGATCACCCCTTTTTTATAAAAAAACCTACGCCACTTTAAGTAAACAATTGTTTAAATTAACTATTGCATATTTCTAGTAGTACACAAGGGCCGAAGAGCGGAGCTCGCGCTTGAAAATGAAAAGTTAAAGATTTACCTCACACGTGCGATTTTATTTTATGTTAATATGTTGAATAATGTACGGCTAACAGGCGCAAAATGTTAAGTAGCTTAGGATCTAAACGATGAAAATATATATTTTATTAAATTGTAGGTAATTGTGCTGGCTAATCTACCGTAATGGAATATTTTATAAATATATATAAATATACGTCCAAAAATTAAAAAAACGGTGACGTATAAAATTGGGGTGACGTATAAAACCTTACCAAAACTGCAAAAATGAAGATACTTTAATTTTGCAAATTGCTTTTGGTTTCTGCATATTTACACTATGTGTGTACCAAATTTCAAGTGTCAGCAAAGCTTCGAACAAATTTGGCAAAGTTTCGAGTTTCAGATGCCGATGAATGTATAACACCTTATAGAACAAAAAGTTTTCCTCTCCTGATTTTCGGCTTTAGCGTCATTATTGTATATATATTGAACTATAGTTTTCGAAAGTTGTATCACTTTTTGTTTATAATTGACATTTTTACAGCAACTTAAAAAAATTGGCGTTTTATACCGTTTTTTCAATCTCACGGCTTTGTCATGTCCTAAGCATTTTTTCGTACAAAGTCATCCCGCTGAGTTATTTAAAGAAAACTACCAAAAAAATTTGAAAAGTTCTACATAAAGATGGTAGAAATCCGTACCATTTACAACCTGTGCAAAATTTACTTCCGGAAGATGCAGAGAGACACTTGAATTCTTGTCAGTGGTTGTTAGAGTCACAACTTAATCCAGAATTCTTACTAAAAATACTTTGGATCGATGAAGCTACGTTCAATCCTCATGAAATTCGAACAAGATCTTTTCAAGGCGAATTTTCTGTGAAAGTGTGGCTCGGAATAATTCGCAATAAAGTTTGTGGACCTTTCTTCTTGATACCATCAAAATTCCCAATAATTTATAAACTCTCTAGAAAACCATCTATTTGAATTATTACTTTCAAGCATAACATAAATATTCTTGTAATATTATGGTTTGAAATGTCTGCCACAAGGGAACTGTATTGGTATGAATAACTTGAGAACGGCGAATCTTAGGGAAAAAATTAAAGTTACCTTTTTTACGTATTTAGTGCATTAGAATATAAATCCGTTACAATATGTTGTAAAACATACAGTGGCGTAGGTTTTTTTTTATGAAAAGGGGGCGACCTCTGTCCAGTTATACACCACTGGTTGAACCTCTATAGAGCTCGCATTTGAGGGAATGCAAGGCCTACTGTCATAGATTATCTATACCAAATTTTATTGAGATCGGTTAATAGATTCCAGAGATATAAACAAAAAATCATTTTTTTTAACAACTTTAACACACTGTATCTCTAAAACGAGGCCGTTCTAGACCTATGTTTATAAGGCAAATACCTATTATTTTAAAGAGATCTATCTGCCCTCGAAGATTCCTGCATAAAATTCGGACCACCCTGTATAATCTTAACTTTTTATAAATTATAAACCAAAAGCAATAAACAAAGTTTAAAACAAGGTTGCAAGAACTCTTCTGAGAACGTAACGTAACGTAAATTTTCTTTTCAGAGCATGATGATCCATGGATATTGTACTTGAATTGACAACAAATGGACCAGGGATAAATTACTAAGCAGTTAAAATGGTAAATATTATTACATCTATATGTATATATTCACAATAGTTTAATTTTTAATTAAAAATAAATTAAATTACCAAAGTATTTTCCTCAATTGCATGTAAATTACATTTACATATTTCATTACATATTCAGTATTCAAATTATGCGATTAAAATTTTTTCATTTATACCTAAGCATATTAAATATATGTTTAAAGATTTAATCATTAAAGAAGAAAAAATAATATAATATTAGATCCCAAAATTCTTAGTTACAGAGTATTTTTTTCCGAAATTTTTCCCCAAAATCTATCAACTTTAAGGAAAGTTACTGATAGTTGGCTTGCAGAAAATTTTTACGACGTGGTTTTAAAAAAGTCCATTAACATTTTATAAAAAAAGGTTCTTCTTCGCGATACGCGTATATGGAATAAAGTGGTTGGAGGTGTTTTTTCGTTGCACCAAAGTTGAATTTCATATCATTTGTCGTTTCTTAAAAACTTAAAAGCTCCATTTGTTTTTTATTAATGGCTCCTAGATTTTCCAGAGCTGTGTCATTACAAACCTTTTCTTGAATCGATTCAATCTAGAGGACGGTGAATTTTCAGCCAATTATTGGCAAATAATATAATATAAATGTAAGTTAACATTACTCTCAGGCTTCATGCTTTCCAAAAATAAGTCTATATATGTATTACAGAAACGAATTTAAAATATGGCCAAGTCAGTGTTATCCGGAATCCCAGTTACAACATATAGAAAATATTGCAGTGATAAAACAAGCAATTCAATTAACTACAGTAGTGAAGTAGATTTCATTCAGATTTCATATTTCTGCTCAAATTTCTTAACATGACCGATGGTCCTAAACTTCCATCTTTGTTAAACTTTTATGTTCCTTTTCACAAATGCCAGAAATATTAATTTATTAAATATACATTTTTGTAGAATCTCGCCCTTTAATAATTAGGTATTTATCAAATAATGATAATTGTGTTGATACACTGTCATCAGCATTAAATTTTTTAAAATAATATTACATCAAGCGATTACAATTGTATTTGTACGCCTTCACTTTTAAATTGAACTTTGTTTTGTATTTCATTGTTTCTATTTTGTAGTAGTAACTATGTTTTTATATAGGTATTTGATAGTTTATTTCTGGAAATATTATCTTGTCAATGGATCATCAAATAAAGGAAAATATTAAGAAATTGAAATTATAAGTACCAATACTATGTTTTCTTAGGGAAATTAAGAAGCATTATTTATCTAAGTATCAATATATAAATAACTAATTTGGTGTTGTATACACTGAAAAAAGGATTTATTTGGACTAAATGAATATCGTTTGCCATGAACTAATTTTTTGCCTAGTTTTGGATATTGCCTAGCTTATATAGTGTGAAAAGTAACTAATAATAAGTTCATAGTTTTGTAATAAATCTTATTTGAATGTTAATTTATTTTTACTGTAATATTACATTTCGCATCTTTATTATTCATCTACATATTTTAAGATGCAGATGACATAAGATTATTAGAAATATATCTTAGCTTAATGCGAACTAACAGTTTTTCAGTGAAAATAGGTTATTTTAATATTAATAAATCAATGGTTTATAAAAAGTGAATTGTTTTTTACACTAATATTGGACGTATTTCTTTCTTGATTAGTCTCAAAATTATGTACTTTCTCAAATTAAATTAAACTGATAATTAGACAACTTATCTAACTATAAGTTTATAATTAAATTTGAAAAGGTACATAGTGTTGAGACCTACTAATAAAAAAAGCACATACTAGTATATACGACACTTTTATTCGAATATTTAATTTTTGCTAAAAATTAATTTTAAGACTTAAATATATCGTTCAAAACTACGTGTCAATAGTTGTTGACAGTTTAATGATTAAAAATAATTTTCGGAATTTTAAATTGGGTTTTATTATAAATTTATGAAACTACAACAGCAACACCATGTCCTTATCTAAAACTGACTTTTTGACGATTATTACTTGTTTGGCCCTAGCTTCTACAGTTTCTGCATCTATTTCAATTAGGAGCAAACGGAACACAGCACTTTGTAACTATATGCACATGTTATATTATGAATATGATCTAAGAACAACAAGAAACACTACCTTTTAATATAGTCCATACTAGCCTACTGAACTACACAATTCACTACTGGCACCTTGCACATACGTATAGTCGCCATGATGGCAAAGATACGACTGTCAGAGTAGAACATAACTTGGTCACGTGATTGGAGTAATTTTTTAATAGTATTTTTTAATATTGAACTGATAATAGTTTTAAACTATATAAAAATTTTACGTTTATAACCAGCTGGTTCACATTTAAGAAATTATATATTTGGAATAATTTCCCTTTAAAGTTTAATTGTAACGTTTGATAGGCCAATATAAAATGATATTTATTAAATAAAAACGAATATAAATTTGTATTAATTAAAAATTTATTCTTTTAATTTGCCTAACAAATATTCAAAAATCATAAATGATTATATTAAATCTAATTTGTTAATTATAGACAAATCTATTGTAAACTGTTTCTTTTTTTAATTCAAACAAATCAAATGACTTGTATTGAATGTAACTGGTTTAACTCAATCTAACCAGCATAAATGTAAACTAACTGCATTCAAAACAACCGATTGCTTTAATAGAAAGTAATTGTTTTTTTCAGTGTACTAAAAGTGTATACAAAAGCTGTTAACAAAAAGCGAGAGTATCTGCAAATATTTATCCACATCATTATTAGTTGCGAACATACAAGCCAGATTCTATAAAATACTAGTTAATAAAAAAACAAGTTCGTCCATAGGAAAGCTCTAGATAATATTATGTTTTTACGTGATCATCTTATCTAATATAATATCTAATTATTCTTGGTCCATAAATTGTCAAAAGGAAGTCCTTAAAATCGTGTATAAGGTGTTGATCTTTAAAAAATTATAATATAAATATTGTATTAAGCATATTTTATCCAAATATACTAACATATACATTATATCCATTATATTTTCCCTTTGAAGCATTTTCTAAAATTCTGCAAATAATTGTTTAGAAAAATAAATTAAACTACATCCAAATATATGTAACGAACATAATTAGGTATATTGTCTATTGGTAGGTATATTAAAAAAATCATTTATATTCATGTATGAAAGTTACATTTAAATATACTTATGTGTTTATTAGTATCATTGTTATCAAAAACAATCCCTATCCGTGAAACCTTACAAGTAAATAATATATATAAATGTTGAGTTTTTCAGAAAATCCTGATTAAAGAATGTTGATTTTAACTCTCATTATAATTCTACGGGTCGCCTCTCTTGCGTGACAAAACCGACGTTAATTAGATTACATCATTTAATTAAGTCAAATTGGGGGATAGAAGCTAACGTCTAATTTACTGATACTGCTAACTGGATGGAATGTGCCTACCAAACGATCTTTTCGACCATTTCATTTGATTCGAGCTAGGGGTAAAGTTCGAAAGTTGGCAGAAGTTGTATAAATTAATGTTTACACGCTGACGTGGCGTTGGTTGATTAGTCTTTATTAGCTATTGAAATAATTTGTGAAAGTTATTTCAAATGTAAAATATATGTTTAAATATCTATGTTGTTTCGGAAATATTACTTTTGTTTTCGTATGTAAGGGTATATCTAGGTGATTAATGTATTATATACAGTGTTTTAAGTATAGTATTTATTGCTACTTTGGTAAACAAAAAAGTCAGAGATGGAGAGACAGTTAAACTAGAACAAAGATTGAAAATTTAAGAAACATATCGCTCTTCTTCAGAAGAAACTTACGCTAGGAATTAGGTTCTCTGGTCGGTATTTATACGTCCAGGTGCACGTTTAGAGTCATTGGGTTACTATGTTCCTATTCTTGAGTCCTTTTACAGATAGTTTTAACCCCAGATTACTTTTTAAATTATTTCGATTTTCCTGGATTTCTAGAATTCTAGTATTGCAAAGGAAGTGTCTTGTGTTAGTCTCATGCTACGCAACTGCTGATTTTTCTACATTGTTGTTTTTATGTAACACATGTTCTTTTAAACCCGTGTTAATGTGCCTTTCTATTTATTCAATTTACTTCCTAGCATGTACATGGCATCGTTATGATGGCTTATTAAGTTATTCTATTAGTACACTCATTTCCTCTAAGAGCTTATTGTAGATGGTGTAATTTCTTGTTCAAATATTCTAGATAATCAATGCATGTGTTGTTGAAACATAATTTCTGGGCTAGAGATGAGACTCAGCTTCCAGATACTGCACTAATACTTTTTCTTAAGAGTTTCTAACTCTTGGAGCTTTTGATCCCCAAACTAGAAGAAGGCCCATCTCGTGTATAATTTTGCCAAGCCCTCTAAATTATTATCTTTAATTTCTACAATAAAAAAGTCTTTAATAGTCACAGTTTAAAACAAACTTCATATCAAAACGTGAAGAACAGAGCATATATCTTCCTCTCGATACGTCTAGGAGTCTAAAACGTCGACGCGACGTGGCAACGAACCCATAAATTGTTTAATCACTCACAAGTGCCAAGGAAGCTTGACATTCATAGTTGTATAGCATAGAGAACAATAATTTTCCGCAGAGAAATCGAAAATAATTTCATTGGATGAAGAGATTGAAAATGAAAAATAGCAAAATTTTCTGATTCCAACACATCTTTCCAAATCATTTTCGTCCCGATGGATACAATGTTTCGTCCTTGAACAAATACATATACCTAATCAACCGTATTTATGTAAATACCCACTTATTAGATATACATATTTTGCTAATTTAAACTTCCTAACCTTTTCTTCGTTTTGAATCAGAAAATCTCATCGTCAGTGCAATTTTTGAAAACAGTATAATATTTGTGTTTTATTACAGTAGAAAATTGCATAAATTGAGAAAATAAAACATATTGTTATGTTGCAATTTTATCTTAAATATGAAAGTATATTCATATTTAAAACATTTATTATACCTACCTTCAGTATTTACTATTGTATTCCTATGTACAGGTTATCACTAACTAATAAAATTGATTAATTACATAAAAAACTTGAAATTATAGTGTGTCAAATTGTATAAAAAAATTAACAAAAAATTAATTAAAAAAACATATATTTTATGCCAAAATTATCTTATTAGTAAATTTAATAAAACAAATTATAAAAAGTAATATTACTAAAAAATATTAAGTGAATTATGTAACAGAAAATGAATTCATCCTAGATGCTAATTTATATACCTACTTGGTGAAAATTGTGAATTTTTTAAATGTTACTGAAACATTTCTTTTCAATGGTTGCTTTAATTATATGATGCTCAAACATAATATTCCTGGCACTTAAAACTCTACACATAATACCAAAAAATATAACATTTTTGGAATAAAATGAACAACTAAACATATTCTCTGGCTTGCCATATTGTAGAGTTGCAAATACTATTTTCTAAATGATGTGAGAAAAACTTTGTTAGTACAATAACATCTTTTGTTCAGAATATTTCATAATCTCTAAAGTATGTAACTAGCATTGAATTTCTATTTAAAACTAGATAATAGTTATAGAAAAATGAATAGATATAATGTATACATTCAATTTATACAAAATTAATATAATTATGTATTGTTTCAGGTAATATTTCAAGGATTATAACGTCGCTTCACGTTAATGCTCTACATCTACCCTGTAGATCCGAATTTGTTTGATAATGGGCGACAAATTCGGTTCTAGAGAGGTTTGTGTGGTGCATACAAAGCAACGTGACAAGGTGTTTTAATGTGGTCTTACAAAATATGGCAACAACCTTAATGAAACAAGAATTTCGGCAAGAACATTCTATGGAAACAAAATCGCACGGCAGCTGCAACTTTTATTTACACTTATTAATGACATTAGTTAAGCTAAGTATAGGATATTAATTGTACTGCTAATAGTAATATTAAAACTATTCAGATGTACCCAAGTGTTTGATTTTAGATGAAGAAACATTTATTAAAAAAAGTGGTTGAGTATATTTGGTCGAGAGTTGAAAAGATCTGGCTTTAGAAGATAAACCACTTTATGTCAGTTAACAAGAAATAAGATAAAATGATACGGAAATTACCTCATTTATTTTTTAAAGTGCTACACAAACCACTAATTTATAAATGTAATAATGAAAAAAATTACAGCCTTGCTGTAAGAAATCACATAAATTTTATAATTAAAAAAAAAATAAGAATTGATGAAAGCATTAGTCAGTTTTAGTTTATTTTAACTTGTTTATGTGTTATTGTTAGGTTATGCAATATGTTTTTTATTTATTAAGTACACATACAATTTGCTGAAGATTAATATAAAAAATTAATAGCATTTATATTTTTTGTGCTAAATGTAAAATAAATAAAAATTTTCTGCTAAAAATATGGTTGAAAAATGTCTTAAAGTTTGTAAAAAAAGTAAGGTATTATTAACAGTGAAAACAGGAAAGTTTTAAAAAACTTAAAATATGTAGTCAGTAAAGGTTGAAAATATATTTAAATTTGGTAGGTACACCAATTTTCAACAAAACGTTAAAGAAACGCACGTGTCCAATTTTAAGTAATTCCCTTGTGAAACTTTTATTTAGAAATTGTAGTGGTGAAAACCCGTTAAATAATATAGTCATAGTTCTAGTTAAAAGTAATGTAGATTAGGGGAACATTTCAGTGATTATTCAACTGAAAAAGAGATAAATAAATTAAATTTTTTGTTCGTGTTTTCAGAGAGTAAAGGTGATTTGCCTCCTAATGTACTAATAAGCCTTCATAAATATTTACAAACCACCAGGCTTAGACAACCAACATTACAGGGCTGGTACTGGTAACGAAAAATCAATAAATCTTAAAGACACCAATACTAATGATTAGTTTACAATAAACAACAACAAACCATTACGTCTATCCTCGAGACAATGCAATCGCTAATTGGTTGAATAGAATATCGTCAAAAATTACGCTAATCACAACGAAGAAACAAAATGTTGTGTTTCTTGATCTTGATCTTATTGTTTTAATGATTTTTAATTTTACCCAAATTTACTTGCCATAATGAAAGAAATAAAACTACCATTTCAAACAAAATTACTGGTCACGTGGCTTGTAGTCATTTATGAAGACCCTGTATATCATAGCAAATTTTGGTCAGTTAAAGAACTCATTTCTTTTAGCTCTTAACTTCATTTGAAAATTGCCATCGTTGCCGTTAAGTCATAACCATCTATTAAGGAAATAGTGGATACGGCTATTATTGAAGTAGAGAAAGAATCTTATTTAGACAGACTTTTAAGTAAGATATACAAATAATAGATCTATAAATTAAAAATGCTTATTATAACTTAACAGAAAAATTAATATTTTAGACTTGAAGAGCATTGGGAATAATAAAGAAATTGTATCAAATAATTGTATTAATTGTGTTCCAAAAGTGTGTCCTATAGTATTTTAAAATTATCACTTGTTATTAAGTTTAAAATTAATTTAGAGAAGTAGAAATTATGATAAATTGTCCGAAACTATTAATTTCTTTAAATTTTGCTGATTTTCATATTTGTAGAATTATAATTTCCCTGCACAGTTTCAAAATTTAAAATATACTTATACCCTTGACTGAGTGTATATAGTCAAAGCTTATACTTACTTAATTACCTTCATTGTAAAGAGAAATAAATAAACAAAATTGTAATTTACTAAACGAACGTACTTACCGAATAATTGTCTAATTTCAACGGCCGTTATTTGGCAACTTTTAGAAATATCAAGAAAATGAAAAAAGGTTCATAAAATAATAATAAAAGAGAGATAGTAACAAGAGTGTGCCACAAAAAAGATATATGTATTATAATGGGCATAAGTAAATCTTTCATATAATTAAAATATATAGAAAGAGTTGTTTCTCCTTTTTCTATAAAAATGCAGTTATTAATACGTGACATAGGTTACTATGCTTAAATTGTTGCATATTTATCTTTATGTTTATATATTACTCATTACAGCGGGATTATGATTTTTATAAAGTTTTTGTAATTAGTAAAATATAAATGGGGTACCTATTATACATATATTATACATTGTGGCCATACAACGTAATAAATTAATATGCACATTTATAATCTTTACCTAAGAATTGTTTTAGTTTTAATTTTTTTAATGAATGCATATCATTGAATTACATTAAAAAATAAAATCAACCATAAATTGTGTTCACCGTAATATTAAATATAAAAAATATGTAAATCCAAATTAATACTCTTTACTTCTATATTTCTCACACATGTTTAGGCAACCATATATACAAATGTGTAACAGTTTTTGTAATATCAAAATTTGGGAAGTGAATGTTTGACAATATTTTAGTAAATAATCTGATTTTCATTGATAGGTGGGAATTTCTAAATTCCTAGAACTATTTAAAGTCTCAAACACTTCAATATTACCGATAAATTTTTAAATGTCGACATTACAATTATACCTAACTACAAACCTGTTACAATCCCACTTAACAATTTTAACTAATAGACGAATCGAAACGAAACAGCCTTAATAGCGCCCAGAATATTATTTTAAAAATAAAGATTGTAAAAAACTGATTTATTTTATTTCAAACCTCCAACTTCCATGTACGTAATGATAAAGGTTCTGTTCAAATCATTATTGCTATTCTCAAACAATTTTAAAAGTAACTTGCTTATTGCTGGCATTCGTTTACGACATACATTCGACTCAAAGATTCTTATGCTCATTTTAAACTATTAAATTAAAACTCAATTCAGCTAATTTAGCATCAATCATCATCACTTTCAAAATTTTCTAGGAAGTAACAACCTAGGGGTTAAAGTAGTAGATGTAAAATTTGTGTCAAAACATATTCCCCCTCCTCCGAAACAAAATGTTTCTGCATTTTTGCTGACTCACTCAATAGAGATAACACATTTACTTACAGTAAGGAAAAAAATTCTATATTATTATAGTCTTCACTAGCACGTCCTCCAGGTTACTAATTACTGACGACTCATCCAATACTTGTTAAAAATTAGATGTAACTAATTACTAGTTAGGAGAGAATCGGTTAAGATGGCGTGCCTAATTTATACTTCTCATATATAATTGCACCTTTCCTTCCCTACTGTCAAAGATCTTTTTGGGTTAAACTAAGCAATTTGATAAATTCCACCAAATCTGATTCCAGTTCTGCACTAATTATAATTTTTTTTGTTTTCTCGATGCAATTCTGAAAATTGATCTTTATGTCAACCACAATAAACATCTAAAATTCTTTCTACAAAAATGTTAAATATTTTCGAACGATAATATAACATCTATCCAAAAAATTATTATTACTATTAAGACGTAGTTAAAGTAATCGGTAAAGCAGAATAACAAAATGTTAGAAGCTCTTCTAAACACAATATAAAAATAGTGACAGAAAATATACTGCATTTTTTCATTTTTCTTTTCTTGTCATGCTCAAACGGTAAATACCGCAATTACGAAAGGACAAACCATGAGTAAATTACAGTCCATAGACTCTCGGAAATAAGTCGGTAAATATGTCATCTCAGGAAAAGTAAAATCGTGTCATTTCAAATTTTAAATAATTTTGTCACGCTTGCAGTAGCGATGGGTAAACACGGCATGTTATATACTTCAAAAAATGTTTATCATCCTTTCCTGTAAACAAAAATATATTGTTTCAGAATGATAGTCGACGCTAACATTTTTTAGATGTGAAATAAAAAATAAAGCAAAAAATTACCATTCATTTATTATGTGCGCTATCAACGGCTATGTAGGATTTTTTATAAGTAAAAATGAAATCAGATATACGAACCGATAACATACATATGTAATTTGTGGTATTAATAAGGTTACCATCATTAATCACAACTTGCTTAACGTTAATTTTTGTATTCTTTGGTTTCAGTGGTCCTGCTGCGAATATGACACAGTTATTGTCGGGGGTTTTGAAAAGGCTCGCGTTTGCAGGAAATACGTACTGCCTTAATTACTTCTTAAAGGATAAAGATATTAATTATTTCCTAGATATCAAAAAATCAAAGACGGAACACCTTTACAATCAATCAAGTGTGCCTCTGTTTTGTAATCATGTGTTTAAAACTAAAATTAAGGCAGTAATTCATTATAAATCTATTACATAGAGGTAGCTAATTAATGAACAGTTTTTGGTCTAATAAGAAACGGTAAACTATTTATTTCAGAGGTGTAGAAAATATCCGAACAATTAGAAGACAAATTGAAAGTAGAGTTTGGACCCTTACTTTACTTTTCTAGTAGCTTTAGATAAAACAACATATGTTGAAGATTGAAGAACACTGTTTCACTTAATTGAGTTAGTTTGCAATTGAGTTGCTTCTTACTTATCAATCAGAGTAAATAAATCAGTCTGAGTGAAAGCAAAAAGGTTCGGAGTGAATCCATTGAGTGAAATTATTGAGAACATTTTGGCATTTTGATAATTTACACATTTTTGATAATATTTAAACTGAAACTAATAGATTCACTCATAAAATTTTAGTTGCACTCATACTAATAGAGGAAAATTTCCCTCAATGTGTGGTGTGGATAGATCTTTATATTCCCATGTACCTTCAATCGCTGAACACGAATCAGAAGTCAGATTTGGTCCATAAGGTGACAAATCCTTCCTTACCTTAAAAAAGCTTAAACATCCATAAAATTAATAAATTAGCTTCTATGATCCAGGTATGATCCAGGCGACTGGAATTCGTCGTCCGCCCTATGTATTCCTATGTATTTTGACTCGCTGAATCCAAATCCGATGTCAGAAAAAAATGTTTAAAAAACCCATAAAATCGATAAATCAGCATTTAAAATCCAGGTATGATCTATCAGCGCCTGAAACTAGTGGTCAGATCTTTATATTCCCATTTATATTGACCTGCTGAACACGAATCTGAAGTCAGATTTGATTCATATTGTCACAAATCCTTCCTAACTTTAAAAAAGCTTGAAAATCCACAAAATTAATAAATTAAATTGGGAATACATGGGAATAATGTGTTCGGGTCATTTGCACAATACTTTTTTTTTGTAGAGCTGTGTAATTAATAATTAAAAAGTTTAAGACACTTTATATAAGGTGTTCCAAGAAGCATGGCAAACTAAACATATGTTTTTAAATGGAACATTCTGATCATTTTTAGATTTTTGAAGTGTCTTGCTTATTTCAAAAACATGTATAGAGTGTTTTGCTAGAAAAAAATATGTCTGGTTAGCCACACTTTTTGAAAGCACCCTATGTAAGGTTCAATATAATCATAAAACATTTACAGTTGATAGCTATAACTACCTTACCTAATTATTTTTTTTTAATTTAAAAATAAAAACCTAAAAAGAGATTGACATTTATAACCTTTGTACTTTTGTATACGTATGTGCATATAGAATTAGTTAAAAGGTTAATCAGTGGTAGTTACTGATAGAATACTCCTAAGTGTTCTAGAAAACCAACAAATATAATATTTCTAATGATGGTTTAAATTTTATAGGAGATTAACATTTTCTATACCTTGTTGCATAATATTATTTCACAGAAAGGGTATAAAGAGAAATAAGAGAGAGATAATGACCGACTCCAACGATTACTTACCTGTAACTCCTCATTCTTAATTGCCGATTCTGTGGCTGCTATTATGTGTCAAATTGTGCCAGACTTATTATCAACGTATGTAACATCTACTACAGCAGTTTTGGTGTCGATGGTACAGTGAATATTTGACTCAACTATAACGGCGGAGTGATTGTGAGATCAGTTTGTAATCTACGTATGAATAAGACCTCTATTAGTAACTTGTTCTTGTACTCTAGTAAGTCCAATGTGCCTGAATTATTTATATTTTATGTTATAAATATTTTATGACATTCTTGTCAATTCTTGCTCTTATATACATATTATGTCCGAGAGGTGTTTCGACGAAGCATTTTGGTGTACACATTGCAGATATTTCGAGGCATTTTCTCAAATTCTGAGGCATTTTGAGACATTTGGGGACATTTTGTGGTATTTCAGGGCATTTTGAGGCATTTTCTGGAATTTCGAGGAATTTTGGTACATTTTCGAGGCATTTTGAAGGAAGTCTTGTATTGTGCGCATGCGCGTAATAGTTTATCCACGAGGTGCTCAATGAGATTCATTTTATCATTCGACATCAGGACGTCAGGGTGACCAATTAGGGTCATGGATTTTGGAAATTGTACCTTAGTACCATTTCCTTGATTCAAGTCAATAAACAGGAAAGTAAGTAACCACTTATTTATTTATAAATAGGTAATTATATTCAACATGAATAGCAGTGGCGAATAAATTGATTTGTTTGAGGCATACGTATGTATTAAAAGTTTTATTTTTTAACTAAATTTAAGTGTATCCTAAATAAAAAATAAAATATTTTCAAAAATGTACCTTTATGTCATTGCTCCTTGGTTTCCATTTTTACATACGTATGTAAAACAACTCATTTTTCCATGTTCCTTATTTTTTTTAAATAATGGCAGTTATTATTGTCTAAAAGAATTATTCTACCTCCGTATCAAGAAAAAATAAAAGAGCTGCAGATTTTTTAAAATAGTTTTTGTTGAAATAATATGAATTTCATATATACAATGTATATCAAGATATACAGAGTTAATCACGTGCTTTATTATTATTCATCCATAGTTTTAAAGTTGCCTATCTTTCTCACCAATTTCTGATTTCGCTTCTTTTTCATTCATCGTCACTGACACAAGTACTTTTGTCCTGTATTCCATATTTGTTTACCTAAAAATGATTGTTTTTATACTTAAATAAGTTTAGAAACTAAATGTACTTACCCGCTTGAATATGTTTTCTGGTACTTAATACATATGTGTTATGGATTCGGACGAGTTGCTGTTTAAAACCCTCATAGTTCAACCTTCTATCTATATTCCCGTTGTCGACTTTTTAGTTTCTCATTTTTTCACTATTTATTACATAACAAATATAAGTAATACATTAGGAAAGAAAATGGTGGTATCATGCATAAGGCATTTCTGTATTCCCTGGCATTTAGAGGCATTTTCTGGTATTTTTGGCATTTCGGGTACATTTCGGTGGCATTTAGGGCATTTCGGGGTATTTCGGAAATTTTTTGTTTTTATAGTGGCAATTTGTGGAATTTCGGAGGCATTTTATTTTAGTGCATTTTTCTCGGGGAATGCATTTAGGTGTACAAAATCTGGACAGCGAAACACCCCCTCGCATATGTCCTTTCATATGTACGTACCTTTTATTCAAAATTCGTGCATGGAACAGTTTTTGATGTAAAATCAGCCATTTAAATTAAAACTTTTATCAATCACAGAAGATGTGTAAACTGGAAGAAAATACCTTAACAAATTTAAAAGATATCGTTTCATATAAATAACTATACATGGTATACAGAGCTTAAAGTAACTTTAGTCTGTTAAGGCAGAATACAGTGAAATAAAGTAGACAATGATTGTTAAATGTAAATATTTCTAATACTTAGTGCTTCTAGGTATAGAGAAGCGAACGTGAGGTCCTGCATATCTTTTTTATTAATTAAGTGCATTAAAGACCTAGCTTGTTGGATCTACCGTGGTAAGGGTTTTGAGATAAGCAAGCAGCGGTAAGTATTCTACGGGGACACAAGATTAATGATAGTCGGGCCTAAAGATTCAAAAGTGACATGAAAATCTCAGCCTCTGCCTTAGACCCAAGTCCCAACTGTATCTTTAGTAGGTTTTGTTTGAGGTGTGCCTGCGTTCCCTAAAGGTAAAAATTACATTCTACAAGTTCTGTGAAAGAGATTTTTTTTAATAATCTGCACGAAAAGGGTTTGCGGCTTCACTTAATAGCATAATTAATTAATGGTACATGCGTTGTCCCACTATTTGAGTCCTAGACATTTTATGACAGAATTATTTCAGACCTTCCACATATAACAAACATCCATGTACTGTTCTGTCAAGAAATCTAATAACTAACCAGTCCTACTAAAACATTTATATTGTATACCTACATATATAACGATATTCAACTTTATATATCACATTTATTCGGAGTCCTGTGCATGTTTTTCCAATTGATATGTTGCGTGATACGATTTGCCTTTTCATTTTTGCCGAGATCTCAAATTTTTCACCTTTATAAAACATAGGTAGGTACTTTGAGAACAATCAACAATTATTATTAATTTAATAAAATTTTCAATGGGGTTCAAGTCTAGAGAACTAATAAGACAATTTTTGCATGGATAAAAGCGAAAAATGTTTGTGGAAATGATTGTAGAAATTTAGTTTAGAAAACTAAAATGTCGAACCTCAATGAATAGTTTTGTTTAAAATAATGTTTGTATACAAAGGTATAAATCTCCATTAAAACAGTTTTTGTATTCAACAAAAAAAATAAACCATTTATCATAGCAATCACAAAAATATGTTGAATCAAAAAATGCAACAGTAAAACAAAAAGATAAATATCGTTCCTTTGCTCTGATAGGCGTTACAACTAATATTACAATACATTTGATTACTCAAAAAAGCGTCCCAATAATGACGGAAACTAAAATATCAATTTTTAAAGGTTTCCAATAAAATTAATAAACACGAATTTAAAAAAATAAGTTTTTCAACGGTAACTTAAAAATGAAAGCAGAGAAATAAGATTAATTAAATTTTATCCTAATTTAGCAACATTGTGGAGATCCCTAGGTGCGGTTCGTAAGATAGCTAACCTATAGATTGCATATTTCCCAAAATGGATATTCTGAAAAGAAAAATTAACGTTTAACATGAAACTTTCAGATATTATGTAATGGATTTACATATTCCGTGTAAAAAAATTGATTTTTTAGTCCTCCATATTTGAACGCATCGTAAATGTTAATTATGTAGCAATTTAGAGAGAGCAGCTACACGTATTTTGCAAATTAATTTAAAAGCAATGTTTATACTTGAGTTTAACGTCCTTCAAGTAAGTGTACAATTAATGAGCATTTAACACTTACCTAATTATGCATTTCATAAATCAAACTAGTAGATTAAGAATTGCTAAAAAAAATAAACACGCTATTCTGAAGAAATTTATACATTTTACATAAGAAAATAGTAGATATATATGATATAATTTTCTTGATAGTTTCTTTTAAAAACATTTGTTCAATAATAAATTGTACAGATAATATAATAAATTAATATTTACACACACTCTTCTTTGTAATATTTAATAATTCTTGTGAGATGAAAATTATTCTTATCTCTATTTGCTTATATTACTTTGCTTCTTCTTCTCAGCGTCATATTTCTTGTTTGGGCGCCAGCTCACATGAGCATATAGTAATTCAATTTTAAATTTTTAGTCTTTGTTCAAAAGTTTTTTGAAATTAAGATAAAAGAATTTTTAAGATGAGCAATCTTATCTCAGGGTGAGGTTCTCAGAAAGTTTGTATTTTTGATTTTAAAATTTTATATTAACCAATGAATTGATATTGAGAAAGAAAAAATATTTAGGTATATTTTAATTTTACTTGATCACAGTTACTATATTTCTCATAAAAATGATTTTAAACTCATTTAGCTACTATCATCCACTATATTTTTAAATTAAATAAAAGAAATGTTATGTGATTAGCTAACACTTTGTTGTAACCGTTTTCTTATTTTCTTTCTTGTAAATGGTTTTTTCTTTACTTAATATTTTCGATTATCTTTGCCAATAACTTTATCTTCCTTATTTATTAAATATTCTCCTCTTCAAATTTCTAGCTCTCATATATCATATATCTCTCATCATATCTCTCCTTCATTATTTTTCTCCTAGTAACCCAATACTTTTTCTTTTCATGTCCCACTAATTTTATTTTTAAATCACCTTAATTCTAAAAATCCAACTTCTTTTTACAAATCACATTTTTCAATTTTTAATATTCTAACTTCCATTTATTTTATATATATTTTTTTTTCAGTATCAAATATCTCCTATACACCTATTAGTTAACAACTTATTCAAACTTATACGTTATTTTAAAATCAATTTTAACAAGTTTGTTTTTCTAAATTTGCCTGTTTTTTTAATATTTCAAAATCCTTGCCCCAACTTCTTCTATTACAACAGATATTCTTTAAACCAATTACAAATAAAAACAGCCAAAATAAGGAATATTCTCTCTTTATATTTAAATAAAGTTAAAATAATTTCAAGATAATTATTTGCATTATGCTTGGTTTGTCTTATACTAGCTTCAGTGTGTTCATTTATCTCATACACAGGGTGAATCACTCATAATGCCATTAATTTTAACCACGTATTCAGAAGGGCTAATGAAGACAGAAAATCTAAAAAGAAAAATTTTACGTGAGCATTTAAAAAAATAAGCAAATTACCCTTAACGTCCGTTAATGCGGCGCATTACTTCATAATATGGATAACCCGCCGGCGGACTTAGAGCGTTCGGAGGTCAAAGCAAAACAGCTGATTGTTTATCCAGTCGTTCAGAATTTTGCAATTAGTTTCAAAATCAAAGTGCAGCGGATGGACGAAAGAGTTAGTGTTTTTTTTAATCGTAGTGTCATTTTAAATAGGTAGGTACATACTCATTGAAAAGCAATAAGTCACACAATAAGGTATACGTACTACAAACTGAATAATTAATTGAACATACTTAATACTAAAAACTCATGTTCAATTGTAAAACGTAGTAAATACATTAACAATCTTAAAAATACTAAATTATGTAACCAAACATTCGAAAACCATTATTATTCTTATAAATTTGTTTTTATTAACAAATAAATAATATTTCAAATGTAAAAAAATATTTTATTCATTCTTGTGTCTAGCTAAAAAGATGTCTTTGATGTAGCTTCCTACGGATTAAAAAGGCATTAAAAGGTTAATTACCACATGTTACGGTACGTCAAGATTCACTCTTGATAAATCTTTGTGGGTAAGCGGTCAGGAGCGGTCCGAAAAGGGATTTAAATAATGATTTGAAAATATTTTTTTCACCGTAAATTAATTTAATTGAATAATTAAAATTTTTATTTTTTTTAATTATTCAATTTATATTATTTAATTCATATTCTACTCAATTTTCCCTATCTTCCCTTAAAATTAATGACATTATAACTGTATATTAATTATTGTTAATAATACATGTGTCTATCGACCATAATACACATCTGTAGGAAACAATGAGTGCTTCAAAAATGTTTTTAAATATCCATTGTTGTATTATTGGAACAATTTTTATTTATCTAAATATGGGTAGGTACTCATCCGTTCTCAAATGTGAATCTCCCACCCGCACATAAGTATTCTAACTAAATTGATAGGGGTTCTTTCAACATGTGTTGCTGATTTGCATAAAACTATAAAATGTGAAGTTCTAATAAGAGTTTTGTGGGAATAAATTATTTGAGTTGTGACACGATTTAATATAATAGTACAAAAGAAAAGCCAGAACAACCTGTGTGAAATCAGAATTGATTTATTTGTTTTAGAAGGTTTCTTTGTTTTGAAAAGGCGAAATCGTTATTTCTGTTTTTAAGAGATTCAGATAATATGTATTTAGTTTACACATTAACACTGCTACATATTGGAAACCATTAGACTTAAAGAGACGATCAAATTAGAAGAACATTTACATAAATTAGTTAATGATAATTTTCTGAAGAGAAATCGGTAACTTTTTTGTTAACTTTAGAAGACTGTGTAATATGCATAATTTTCGGATTATTTTGTATTCTATTTTTCTATATCTATTATCAATTTACTCTTCAATTTAACAATAAATCAGATTCAATGATACTGTTGGAAACACTGCATTATTTAAATAGCGTTTTAGAATAATTTAAATTCACTAAATAAATTAGGAAATTTAATAAAGGAATTTTATCATCTGTATTATATCTTGGGCAGTTTTGTATTCCACAAAGCAGTTGAAAACCTGCTAATTTCTGCTTTAATTTCTGAAATAGAAACAAGGTAGAAATTAAAAACTCAAAAACATCAACCCAAGAATCCATTTTCAACAGTGAAAGCAATTAAAATTCTTTCAAAAAACTATTCCAATTGTTTCGGACGCTGAAGCTTTACGGACTTTTGCGAAGACCCAAAACTGTTTTACTCCGAATGCTTACTTAATGCGTAATACACAGGAGCATTTTAATTTTTGGCGACGCTCGATGTATTAACACAACGCAACACCCAACGTTCTGAATGGCTTTTAAAGGCATAAAGTTAATATAAATCAATTTAAAACATTTTTCTAAAATTGTTATAAAATGTAATTATATACAGGGTGTCCGGAAACTAAACCGACAAACGAAGAGAGCAAATTCTAGAGATAGATATAAATAGTCCAAAAATTATCCAAAACTGTTTCCTAAGAGAGGTAGTGCTCTTTGAGGATGCCCCTTTGAAATTGTTTTTTTTTTTAATTCTACAGATCGCTGTTTATCTAGAAGGATCAAAGTTAGGTTATCTGTTAACTCTTATACGGACAGTCTTTTGATGTAAAAATTATCTTTTAATTGTAACCACAGGCATCACATTTGGGAGGGTCAACTGATATTTTTAATTTTATAATTATTTTTTTATCTTCGACTTTTTGTATTATTAATATCGAAATCGAAAACTTCAGAGTATTCTATATAGAAGAGGTATTTCTGTCTTGAATGACTAAAATGTTCTGTATGTGAGAAAAATCTATTTGAAGTGTTTGTATTTTTTTTACACGATAATTATTACAAAATTACAAATTTTTAACTACTATTTAGTAGTTGCCTTTGAAAAACAGAAAACATAGCATACTACAGAAGAATATGCCGATATGCATTTAGTGTATGGCGGAATGCAATGTAACTCTCGAGCAGCGTAACTCGATATGCCGAAAAATTTCCGAATAAATCAAAGATGCAGCAAAGATTGAGAGAAACGGGGTCAGTGATTCCTAAAAAACATGACACAGGAAGACATGCTGATATAAGTGAAGATCACGACGAAGACATAATTGCTGGAAGTTGTATTATTCTTTTATACCAATTATCTAGGTATTTCAAATATTTTGTCTATAGTGGCTGACTTCTTCGAGTCTTGTTTTTCTTTGATAGTTTGTAAAATTACATATTTATTTTATTTCTAACAATTCTATAATTCAAAAGTACAACGCTATGGAGTTCAGCACATTTCAATTGTGCAAATTACATATAAAATACATACAAGGTTGGCCAGAAGTACGGAATAAAATTCATATCTTTTGAATTAGTAATTTTTTTTAAAAACGCCGAAACACGTTAACTGATTTTGATTTTTTCCCATCTTTCGGTTATATAATAATTAATTTTTCTTCAACCCCCTAACCCCCAGCTACCCCTACTTTTTTTTTCAAATGGAAACATAAGGCATGCATGAGGGGGCTCGTTGAAAAGCTTATAGAAAACCGAATCCAGCCATACCAAATAAACAAGTTTTATTTTTTCAATAACAAGTTTTTTTTCATTTAGAAATTGAAACAACTAGATAATTTACAAAAATAAACTCAATGTCGCAAATGCTGAAAATGTCCTCCATTCACTATTTGGCATTCTCCAAGACGATAGTAAAAGCTGTCCACAGCATTCTGAATGACTTCAGCTGGTAAATTATGCATCTCCGCCCTAATCTTGTTCTTTAAATTCTCAATATTATCCGGTCTGTCCTGGTAGACTCTTTCTTTCAAATATCCCCAAAGAAAATAATCCAGGGGTGTTAAGTCGGGGGATCTTGGCGGCCATTCAACTGTACCCCGTCTACCAATCCAGCGATTTGGAAACATTTCATCTAAGTATCTTCGAACATCAATACCAAAATGTGGGGGAGCGCCATCTTGTTGGAACCAAATTCTTTCATTCGGTATATCTGGATCAATTTCATGAGGGAAAATCACAGCTAGAGCAGGTATCAGGTCAAATGTTAGGAAATCCAGGTAGCGTGCGGCAGTAAGATTTTCTTCAAAAAAGAATGGGCCCAAGATTCTGTTGTTGATGATACCTGCCCATACATTAACTTTTTGTGGATGCTGCGTATGCGATTCGCATGTCCAGTGTGGATTTTCCTGGGACCAAAAGCGATAGTTGTGCCTGTTAACCACTCCATTTAAATAAAACGTAGCTTCATCCGAAAAAAGTACGTCTCGTTGAAAACCATTATTGTCGTCACACCGTCTCATCATTTCCTCACAAAATTGTAATCGCCTATCATAATCGTCTTCCAAAAGCTCTTGGACAAGACATACCTTATAGGGGTGGTATTTCTCTTGTTTCAGAAACATTCGAATTGCAGTTCGAGAAGCATCGTGATTGCGGGCCAATGAAACAGTTGAAGTATGAGGATTTTCAACAAGTTCTAATGCAATGTCTAATTTCTTTTCTTCATTCAAAGCACGTGCCCGTCCAGTTTTGGGCAAAGTCTGTACTGTACCGTGTTCCTCAAATTTGTGAAATATTTTACTAACTGTCCCTTGCGAGATTTGGTTTTCGGGATATTTCGCATTAAATAAATCGCGCACTTCAGCCTGACTTCTTATTTTGTCTCCACATCCAAGCAATATCAAGATTTCGATGCGTTGCCTTTCCGACAATACCATTGCAATTCAGTAAATAACTTGATTTTGACACAATAGTAACGTTTCGAACTCCAATTTACAACTAAAGCGAAAAATTAACCAGAAAGCCTGGCAAGTAAGTGGTGCCAAAAAAACGCAACATAAAAAATATATCTTTTTTGCGTTAGCAGTGATAGGTACAGTTTCAAATTCTTTATTTTATTCTGTGCAAATTCATGGAGGATAACACTGAAGATAATTAAATTTTATTTCACTTGTTAAGTAGGTGTTTTATACAACCCTAAAAACCTTGCTATTGAAAAAATAAAACTTGTTTATTTGGTATGGCTGGATTCGGTTTTCTATAAGCTTTTCAACGAGCCCCCTCATGCCTTATGTTTCCATTTGAAAAAAAAGTAGGGGTAGCTGGGGGTTAGGGGGTTGAAGAAAAATTAATTATTATATAACCGAAAGATGGAAAAAAATCAAAATCAGTTAACGTGTTTCGGCGTTTTAAAAAAAATTAACTCATTCAAAAGATATGAATTTTATTCCGTACTTCTGGCCATCCCTGGATAATGGTATAATTTATAGATTAATTTCCACTTGTTTCGTAAGATTATCACAAAATTGACGATGTCCTCAAGCTATTAATTTCTGGAACACCATTCACTGTCAACTAGTTACACAATGTGTGTATGTTATGTTGGAATTTCTATGTGAGTAAAAAATGTTTGCTTAATTTTTTTATTTGTGTCTCGAGTTCTATTACTCCAGATAACTATTTATTTTGCTTAAGAGTTTTACATGAATTTTATATTTCCTCATCAATTCCAATTTATGTTATTATTTTTATTTTCGATAAACTAAACTTCTTAACACAATTTTTGCACATTTATTTTATTAAATGAATAATTCAGATATAACCTACAATTCTTCATTTCAAAAACTTATTTTCCCTGATCTAGCTATTCTTAGTCTTTTGCAAAAATTAGTTGCTAAATCTAACTCACTTTGATAATGGCTTCTTAGTGTGCCTCTTTTCTGGTTTTATGACTACAGTGTAATTAGTGCTATTGCGATTTTCATTGAGCCACCAGGCACCACTCATTTCTTTTCTTGGATTGCTTGAGTTACAAATAACTGTTTCCTCTTCTAGGTTTGTTTTGGCCATCCTGTACCTGTTTATTCTTCTATATGAACTACGATTTGTTTGATTTATTACGTGTTGCCTAACTTCTGTGTTGATAAATTTTGATAGGGCTTGTTTCCCCCAGACTGGTTTTCTTCTGGATTTATAGACGTTATGTGATAATACGTTGAAAATTTTATGAAATTGTGGTAACGAGAGTGATAATTACACAACTTTCTTATGAAAATCTATTTCAGTCTTGTACTCTGTGTCCTGGAATAATGTTTGTGTTGTTGTTCACTTCTCCTTAAACATCTCCAATCAATACCCTTTTCTATACAAAGTACCTAACTATTAAATGTATGTACACACAGTTTTTCAATAGTATAAACTTTCATTTTTTAATGGTATGAATTTGTTTTTTACCGCTTATCGTTTCACACTTTCTCAGTGTCCTTTTTCATGTATCAATTACTTTAATCAACTTTTAAAGTAATTTTTTTTATTAATTTAACTATTGGATATAGGATGCCTATTAATTCAAGTGCCTTTCTTCTGCCTCGGGCTTTTTTTTTATCAAAACTACAACAAATTTCAATGAACTGATCTTCAATTCCAACTTTGAAAACTACCTAACCACCTTTATAAAAAATATTTTTTTATGGATTGAAACAAAAGTAAATTTGGACCCTATAAAGTTAAAGAGCGATAATAATTGAAAAAATTATTCCTTTTCGACTGAAGTTAAAAAACGATATTATCTTATTATTATTACTATTATTATAGAAAGCTGTGACGTTATCACTTTATTCGTCGGCGAAGTTCATCGATTAGTATGACGCCTAAGCGGCGACGGTTACCTTGGGCGCCAGTTTCTGTTTAAAGTGCAGAAACACCACTACTCGGGCGGCTACATTGAAGACACGGTATGTCCAGGCGTCTAGAGATAGAGTTAGACTTCACACAGGAATAAAAGTCATATTAGATAAATAATTACATTTATTATAGTTTATCTGTTATATACACGCTACCTTCTACCAATTATGAATGCAATAAATAAAATTGAAAACATCGAACTTTTTTCTGTAATAATACCGAAATATGTTATTTATTTACCGTTATATAATAAAAGCCATAATCATATTACTATTTTCTTTGTAGTACAATCTCTTCCAATTTCAATTTTGGAGAAAGTATCTTACAATTTGTATTAAATAAATTTAAAAATAAATTAAACAAATTGTAGATAAGAATTACACAGCCATCAAAAACATATACAATGTGTCCTACGATTATGTCCTGAGGAGAAAAACGTTTATATTCAAAATGTTACTACTTTCTGATTTCATCTTCAAAGTATTAAATTTAAAAATGATCGCAAACAAGTCACTTTTAGAAATTTCGAAGTTTGTTATAACAATATGCACAATGTTACGAATAGCACAAATTTCTTATATTGATATTTATTGACACAAATAGATCATATCACAATTTTTGGAACAACGAAGAGTATCAATATCTACAATTAGACTAGAATATTACATACATTTTTCGCTCTCTATTTCCTGTAGCGTATATTAGAGAAAATTTAGTAGGAAATGTCCCTGAAAAGCAGGCATACACAGCAATAGAAGCCCTGCAATTAATTATTTTTCAGTCAGGACCCAAGCATTGGCAGTTTGCCGAGTGACCGTCGACGAACAATTTAATTAAGTTAAAACAAATATCTTATTGTGGAAATGTATTGCCGCGTCATCAAATGGAAGAATCCTTTATTTGAGAGTTCATCGCCGGATCACCTCCTCGTACTCGAGATGTTGCAATTTTCTGAAAGCTCCCCGGAGTTCTTTGAGTCGAGGGGGCCGCGGACTGTTCGTAGACGTCACTCACTCCGAAACTTAGCCATGATTAATGATCGCTTAGCGGCACACAGCTTCAAACAACAAACTTTTCCCAGAGAAAAAATATTGTATATAAGAAACGAACGTTCGAAAAGAGTCTTTCTGTATCTACCCTTCAAGATTACGTTTTGCCCTCGAGCGGAGTCCCACTTGGCATCAGCTTGACACTTCTCCAACCCAGCAACTTTCTTTATTTTAAATGTCTGTTCTAATCCATTATCATTTTCATTCATTTCAGTATACCTACTGATATTAGTTGATAAAAGTTTGAGAGGGAATCCCCTCTTTATCAGGGCCTTCAAATCTAATTTACTCGAATATTCATTAAGATGCCCCTTCGTTCAACGGATTTAATTTGTTTGAAACAGTAATTTGCTTTTCCAAAGTTATTAAAATTCATAAGTTGATAATTTCAATAATTATTTTGTATTATTGCTTTTCTACAAGTATTTTCTATTTGAAGGGTATATTTTACAAAATAGAGCGTAAAGTACTATTAATTTATTTAAAATAAAATCGATTGCTATGAGACGCTTTAGTTGTATGATACATATCTACAGAAAATTTAATTTGAATTGTCTCAACGTGGACCAGTCATTGTTCCATGTCAAACGAAGAACATTTTCCAAAAACCACCAAAAGAAAATCTTAATTAATTTTCTCATATGTTTTCGGCATATGTTAATACAGAATTACTTTATACAGGGTGATCCACTAACGGTGACCAAAAATGATACCAACTATTCTTTGGTAAATCTTACGGGGAGTTTTTCGTAAAAAGTTTTTATCATAGGACGCTTCGTTAAATATATAATTTTTAATAGTGCAGCGATTTGAAGAGTCTATTGTGTCGTTTTTTTTTTTTGACGTAGAACCAGGTCAGACATGGTAGGTTTTATTAAGCATGTGATTGGGCATATGAAATGGNCGAAATTAAAAAGATCCCGACCAACAAAAAATGTCGTAAAATACCATTTCATATGCCCACTCACATGCTTAATAAAACCTACCATGTCTGACCTGGTTCTACGCCAGTTTTTTTTATTTCGATAACTAAGCGACTTAGCGTTGCAATTGCGCTCGTCTATAAATAATTTAAAATCTAGTGAAATAATTTGAAATTGGCCACAATATTTATGTAGAGATTGTCCAAAATCTGAGGCCTTTTCCAAAAATTTTGATGCTCCAGTACCAGAGATACAGGGTATCAGTGGCTAATTTTTCTAAATAAAATGATATTTTCGGATTCATATTTGAATTTTTTATAAATTATTACTCTCTTAAGTTTTTCGAAAAAAGACTGATTTTCGAGTAAAACTTAAAAATCGATCTGAAAACACACTTCGATATTCGAATAAAATTCGGTTTAAAATTACATAGCTATAGCGACTTGGACAATCTGAGTAGTTAGAAAAAAGAATAAATAATGCTTTTCATCGGATTCAAGCAACAATAAATTTCGAACAAGTTACATTTTCGTTACTAAAAAGATGTAGCGCCTGTGTTTGTAGAAATGGAGATATTTTTGAGCATTCACTCAAATAATATCATTAAAATGATGACTAATGTTATTAATTTCTTTATTCGATTAAATAACCGAATGATTAGTGTTTATTTCATTTAAGTAACAGGGTTTTAATTTCATTTTTTAAATTTTACTCGAATATCAGGCTTTCTTCGAAAAACATAAAAGAGTAGTAATTTGTAGAAAACTGAAAGACGAATCCGAAAATATCATGATTGTTAGCATAAAACAGTGGCGTACTATTATATTTAGAAAAATATGTCACCTATACCCTGTATCTCCCCACTGGAGCATCTAAATTTTAGAAAAAAGCATCAGATTTTGGACATAATTATTTCACTTACTAGTTTTTAAATTATTTAAAAACATTTTAACTTTTTAACGAAGCGTCCCCGGTTTTATACGAAATACTCCCTTAAAGTTCACCAAAGAATACTAGGTTTAATTTTTGTTCACCTTTTGTGAATCACCCTTATAAGTAATGTTCTATTAGGCCTGTTATTTATTTTCTTTGAATTCACCTTAAAATGTAAATTTATATCACAACATGATATTGTAGTTAAATTACAAGGTAAAATTAAAATTCCTATTTTGCATTGTATGATTTCCCAGCAATCGCTTAACTATACTACTGTCACTACGTACAACAAATTTAGCATAATTAAAATAGGGATATATAGAAATACAATATGTTTCCACTCTTTTTTCTTATTCGGGCACTTCAGCAGTGAATCGATGCTGTGCATATTGAATTAATCGAAAATAAAAAAATTACAACAAAATTAAACCGTGAACAGTTTAAATTTAAGCAGAATTCCATCATATTCTGAACGCTTACGAGGGGCGACGAAGGTTAGCCACCGCTGTTATGTTACAATGCCAAGTTTGAAGGCCGAAATAAAAAAATTACAACAAAACTAAACCGTGAACAGTTTAAATTTAAGCATAATTCCATCATGTTCTGAAAGCTTCGGAGGGGCGACGGAGGTTAGCCACCGCTGTTCTGTTACAATGCCGAGTTTGAAAGAGGCTTGCCAATAAACTTTACACCTGGTATGAAATGGGAATAGCTGAATACGTTATCTGTGTTTCATTTGGTTACATTTTTATTATAGTTTTCGACTTTATCGGTTTACGAGAAGGTGTTCGTAAAGCGCTTTTATGTGGTGTAAGCCCTTATAAAGTTATTTATTTCAGTGTTTAATACAGTACAGTGTGTTTTTATATTTTCATCTTCAAGTTTTTATATGTATACGAATCAAGAAAGAGTTGATATGAAGAAAATTTTTGTTAGATTGTTTCAACATTTAAGAGACTATGGGAGCTTTGAACGCCAATGCGCTAAAGTTGAATGGAAAAAAAATCAAAGAGTGAGAAATTTGGATCCAGAAATTTTAAACGCCGTGGATGGGATCCTATTACCAGTACTCGAAGATTTACGTCACATGCTGTCATTGACTAGAGCTTGAGTTTTCTGCTAGGTTACTTAAGTACTGTTTCATAATAGTTTATCTTATTTAAAAGAATTAAATTTTCTTTTTTGTTGGATGATAGGGCTGCTGACGAACGCCCATTCAACAAAAGTAACGCGCCAAAGAGGTGTCTCTCGATGAGTGGTAGAAAAATTTATATTTGAATAACCTTTCCTTAAAGTTATGAGATTTGATAACAATGCACAGCCCAGTTTCCAATTGTACGTGCTATGCAACTAAAGGGGGGCGTTGTTTGAGATCACAGTTTGTCCAGCGGCGGGGTATGAAGAATCACTACAAAAGGTTGAAGAAAAATTAAGTTTTCACAACATAATTTGAAAATAGAAACTATTAATACTCGATTAATATGTAGTATTTCTAAAGGTTACAGATAGCCTCTGTATAAATATGATCCTAACTCAAAGTTACACTCTGTATAGTAACAGAATAAGAGTTCCTTTAAATTGTACGCAGTCACAAGCCCTGCTCGCAACTAATAGTTCCCGTTGGTGTTTGTAATAATAATAATATATTGAATTTTTGTGTGCACGCAAGCAGATCATGATCACTCAACAGTTTATTTGCAAAATTTTACGTTAAATTTGCTATCAGCTCTGTCACATTGGAGATGCGGATCTTTGTTCACATGTTCACATCGAACTCGCCAAAATCCCCGTCGACTGTTCGTAACTTCAAACCATATCTCCGTCGCACTTCAATAATTGTGAGTGACAGATGAAGAAGTGTAAGTGATGCTTATAGGAAAATATCGGGAAAAAGAAGTTCATGGAAGGTTAATTTAATTAAATATATAGAAAAACACAAACGATGATGCGTTAACATAGAATCAGAACATACGCAATTTTTTTTTTATAATTAACATGATTCTGTGAAGCTATGATGCGTATTTTGAAAGATTTTTAGAAAGCGAAATAAACAAAATTCATGAAACAATTTAAAAAATATATGATCTTTTTAAACAAAATGTTAAGAAAATCTAAAAATAGTATTTTCAATCTAATAGCATAAACTCATGTCAAAATTTTTAAAAAGTATGTGTTGGGGTTAGTCAGTTTCTGAATACCTTAAATAGTAAAAAATCGATTTCAATTTCAAATCATGGAACCATTTCTGTAATACACAATTCCAAAATTATATTAAGTTGTCTAAGATCGTTCAAAGCGTAAATCTCAAGGTACCTCTTTGGGCTCGATATCTCTATTAGAAGTAACATTAAAAAAATTACAGGAAGTATTAGTTTTATTTTAATCTTACATATATTTAGTACAAATCATGCCAAAATCAACGGGTAGCTGCTCGTGACCTGTTTACGGTGTGTTTTAAATTATAAACATATAATACTTGCTCCTGATGTAGCTGTGGGATTGAATACGGTTATTTTAATGTGTTTGTTTATAATGTTTTTTAGTAGCGTCCACTAAAGTCAAAATGTCAATTATCCTTTAAATGAATATCATATTAGAAATAAAGAGTGTCCCAAAAATAATGCAGGATCTGAATTGTGCGCTATTTCCATTTTGAGGAGTTGGCAGCATTGTGCAGGATCACATGGACAAAATGAAGAGGTATACGATGGATGAGCAAGTAAAAATTGTGATAATTCATTACAAGTGCGGAGAGTGTGTACCTGAGACTGTGCGTAAATTAGGTAGAAGTTTCGGTAGAAGGAACGCACCGAATGAAACAAATTTGAACAAACAGGGTCGGTTGCAGATAATAAAAAAGGCCGGCCTCGTACTAGCGATTTAGCCTAAAATATTGCTACAATGAGTAATAATGTGGCGGAAATTTCTGTAGCCTCAGTGCGCCGTCGGTCACTGCAATTAAATATTTCAAAAAGCGCAATGAAGCGGATTTTAACAGAATATCTGCAAAATCATCTTCAACGACGAGGCGCACTTGCAGTGTATGTGAACAAGCAAAACTGTCAAAAGAGTGACACTTTGATCTGAATTTTACGCTGGTGGTGTCATTGGTCCGTTCTTTTTTTAAAAAGGGGTAGGAAACGCAGTGATTGTCAATGAAGAACAATATCCAGAGATGCTATTGAACTTTTTGTGGTCTCATTTGGATGGCATGGATTTGGATGACATGTGGTTTCAGCAGGATGGCGCCGTCTGCCATACGGCACTTGAAACTATCCACTTGTTATGGCAGAAATTTAATGCACGACTCATCTCACATAACAGTGAAGTGACTTGGTCACCAAGATCAAGCGATCTTACGCCATGCGACTTTTTCCTGTGGGGATTCGTAAAGTCCAAAGTTTATTCTACTCAAATGAATACCATTCCTGAATTAAGGGCAGAAATTCGGAGAGCTTTCAACGAAATCCAGCCTCATGTATGCGAAAGCGTGATACAGAATTTTATTCTTAAAAGAAGTCGAGTACCTATGGCAAATGAGTCGCGGAGGATATTTGTCCGATATTCTCTTTCATATTTAAGGGCAATGCCGACCCTTCAAAAACATGTAAAAACATTGCCAATATTTTAAATTCAATTTTTTTTCTCATATGAAATCCTGAGTATATTTTGGGACATTTACGTTAAAATTGCTTTTAGTCACACATTGAACAAGAGTCTATCTGTATTCTAACATTTATTTCTGACACATATTCAACTAATTTAAAAAGACATTTTCTTTGGAACTGGCACAAAATTTTTTCTTTTTAATTTTCCCTTAAAATTATGTAGCAAGTTTCTTGAGTACCCTGTATTAGTGGAAAATTTATTTTAATTTCATTTAAACAAATATCAATATTACGTTATTTTATATTAGAGGAAACGTATATATATATATATAAATATGTTTATAAGTATATTTTCTACGCACTTAATTTAATACTTTTTCTAATTTTGTTAATGCAAAACTTTGCTGGTGTATAAAGTATTCAAGTTGAATCGATTACAGCGATTTTATAAAATTACTTCCCCCGAGCTAAATTCTATTCTATTTTTCCCGTTTTTTCCTCAAAACAGTGGCAGGGTTTATTAATTTAGTAATGGATATTTCATGAGGGAGCAACTTAACAGGAATTTTCAATTTGGTGAGATTACAGTGGGTCTGGGAGCGGCTGTTACACGCAATATCAACACCTCGGTTTTAAATTAAACTATCAATAACTCGTCTAAACCGAGATTTTATATAAAATTAGCATAAAGCGTTTCGGCAAACATCTTTTGTTAGATTATATGATGCTCGCCGATCTTCCGTGATATTGAACCATCAAATACTATTATAATGCGTGACACAATAAACCACTCTTATCGTGAAATCAGTGCATATTATTCCATTAATTGCCAGTCATTTTGAACGTGAACAAAATCAACAGTGATTATGTTGGTCATCGTTACTCAGCTGTCTTATTTATTGCATTTTCATGTTTTTATGTTCGTATATCAACAATGTTTGTTAATTTCTTCTGTGTTCCAATTTACACTGATGTTTATTTTGGTGCCAGTGACCTTTTATTCAATTAATTACTATGTAATTAAATAACTGCCTACATAATTTACATAAAAAACATAGCTTTAGGTGCTGTTAAAATATACATTACATTACTACAACTGAAACTAGGGGAATAAACCTCATATTATTTAATATCATTAGAAAATTGCGATAAATAATCTAACAACGATTTCAATATAAATAAACTTTGTGGACTATATTTTTAGGATCAGTCTTGAAACGTTAGTACTAAGTAAGTCAAGAGGAGATGATGTAAGACGGAAATTGCAAAAAAAATAGTAAAATTTAAAACTTCAAAATAAATTTTCCTTCAAACAAATAATGTCTCTTTTTTCTACGACGTACGGCTACTCGAAGCTTCTCATACCTGTCTGCTATAATTTGGAATATACGTACCCATTGCATCAATTGATGTATTTATTTGTAGGTAGACCTTTTTAAGACCTTTTGAATTAAGTACTTAATTAAAATAGAAACAAGTGATTACACATACTTATAAAATGGCGAATGCTGAATACCTTTTTTGAAAAATGTGAAATTCCTTCTCAGATTTCGACGTTATTGTTTTCCGAGATTATTTGAAAAGATACACAATAGAAAGCAGTTTTTTCACTTTACTCCTCTATTAGAATGTGAGTCAGATTTTAATAGGACATTTCGTCCTTCAGTATTATTTTTAGTACAAATTTTTCCACACATTGTATATGAAATATAAAAAGTGTTGCGTTACTTGAGATACAAAAGAAGAACAAAATTTAGTTTATTTGAAAATTAAAAGTAGGGACGCTACTGAAATGTAGTCAAGAGTAAAATATTGAAAAAAACATCTCCATAGCAGTGTAAGAACGGAAAATAGTCGGCTACACCATTTTCTTGAATTTCCCAGTCGCAAAGAAGTACAACAAGTAAGTCCCAGCCAAAATCAATTCAAAAATACCATCCAGTAATAGTGACACCAAGCTGAAAGAGAAACCAAACTACACAATTCACCATTTTGGGAATCGAGTGTACGAAACAACAGTAATAGCAGTGAAAAAGTACAGTGGACCAACTCAGAAGACAGATTTCAAATTTCAACCAAGGAGCATTACCAAAGCAAGACTTTGTATCGAGGGACGTAAAGTCTCAGGACCAATTGGAATACGAAAAAATTATTAGTTCTGGTCAAATTACCAATTATCAATTAAATACATGTTTTTTTTAAAACAGCCTTATTCAGAACCTCACCTTGAGGTAAGATTCCTCATGGCATGGTCACAAAATTCATACTGTTTTAAAACTAAACTTTCTTTCCAAATTAGCAAACCAGTTTTGAACTAAACTGATAACATATACTCATATGAGCTGGCGCCCAACTAAGAAGAAAAGAAGTCTGCTGGGTAGAAGAAGAAGAAAAGCTTAAGCTAATGAAGGTGAGAAAGGAAACATACTCACTCAAAATTATAACAATATATTCACAGCAAATAGAAAAGTTGGTTACTAGTATAATAAAAAAAAATAAGTTGCTTTATACAACTTAGGTTGAAATTTATTTATAATTTCATGTAATTTATATTAATCCTAACCAAACATCAAAATAATTTAGTTCGTAACTTAAGAGTGTCTCAAAGGTAACACAGGATTTGAATTCTGCGCAATTGAAGAGTTGGCAGCATTCTGCAGGGGTACATATTGTAGTAAACACGTTGCGGTTAGACAAAATGTAGCTATATATGACGCATGAGCGAGTGAAGATTGTGAAAGTTCATTACAAGTACGGAGAGTGTGTAGCTGAGACTGATCGCAAATTACGTGGAACATTTGGTAGAAGGAACGTTCTGAATGAAACAGCTGTGAAAAGATTAGCTGCCAAATTTGAACAAATAGGTTGGGTATAGCGCTCCATTTTGTCTAACCACAACCTGTTTAATAGATCATGTGACTCTACACAATACTGCCAATTCTTCGGAATAAAAATGGCGCAAAATTTAAATCCTGCGTTACTTTTGGGACAACCTTCACAAATGGCTTGGATGTCGTTATTAACAATATAACCACTGGCAGAGTGGCATGTAGCACATTGACATACACTTAATAACGCAGAATGAGCTGTTAGGATGGTTTTGATGAATGATTTACAAAAGTCTTGCCCAGATTTAGCAGCTTTTACGTTTAAAGGGTTGGCAGGAACAAAATAGAACACTCTATATACTACCCATGAAAATTTGAAGCTTTTTTCTACAAATCCGTATATCTGTTATGCAAATAACAGATTAGAGATATATATACAATAAATATGTTGGAATATTTTTCTCAGTATATTGTATTTCAATCACTGCTTTTAAAATACTTATTCAACCATATCCTAATCTTTTATCTTCTTTTTCTGTTTATTTAACTATAAATAAACAGTATTAACTTGAAATACAGTTACAGTAAAATGATATATCGTACTTTTATTAACTTTTTAACTGTAACATCCTAAATAAATTATTATATGCATATTTATAGAATTTGTTAAAATGAGAAACTGCATAGAAGATTTGGAATATTATTTTGCACGTAAAAGTAATTAATATATATTAGATAAGTACCGCATAATGGAAGGTCTTTTAAACAAAAACTAATTAAATATTTCACAAATCGTAATAGCAACTATAATAATTATTCTCTGATTTACTAACAGGCCTGAGTGAGTTAGTTTGGAGCCAATGTTTAACTTTCCTTGGCCAAGTTTGCCAATTCTTAACAAAAGATATAATATCTTGAACATGGATAGGAATTCCTTAAATAGTGCTTCGTCACTCTTATGTAAATTTGGCTAGCAGATTTAGTTTTCGTGAATTAATCTTAGAGTTCTTGTGTGTCATTTGGGTTTTACGACATTAAACAAGGGTATATCAAGAAACAACAACACCCACAAGAAAATGTAGGATATTAATTTTCTTAGTGACGTGATTTAGCTAACTTTTTTGGATAATATTTTCTATTTCTGAGTATACAATTTGGTTGAATATGGAATATTTTAGAAAATATATAGTTTACTCTTAAGGCATAAGAAAAAAATAATTCTAGGAAAAAAGTTCATTACCTTAGACAGACATAAAAGTGGCATATCAGTTATGACTTTAATGAATGTTAAATCGATTTCTAGTTGAGGGGCTGAGGTCTACAGCGAGGTCTACAATGTAAGAGTTACATGGAAATTTTAGAAATATATTACTACTTGTAAAAATAATTCATTTGTTTGAAACATTGAAATTGAATATACGAGATCTGTTAAAAAAATAACCGAACCTTTTGTTTTACGCGCTAGTGGAGATATTTAGTGATACGAGGTTGGTGCGAAATAGTTTTCGTGATATTGTTATTTGAGTGAAAGGTGTTTAAATATCAGTAACGATTTTTGAAACGTGCGATTTTCTGGAACAACCATACAACGTAAAATTTTGCTTAAAACTGCGGAAATCGTTCACGGCAACGTTTCAACTTTTCAAACAAGCTTACAGAGATGTTGCTCTGGGTCGTACGCAATGGTTTTCACGATTTAAAAGTAGTCGTCAATCAAATGAAGATGATCCTCAACCAGGAAGGCTTTCGGCTTTAGCTCATGACTCCCGTGTTCAGAAAGTAAAAAATCTGGTGCGTGAAAATCGCCGATTGACTTTTTGTCATGCCATGAAATTTTGACTGAACATTTTAACATGCATTGAGGTGCATCAAAATTTGTTCCTCGTAAGCTGTCCGAAGAACAGAAAGAAAATCATGAGGATGTTTGGATATAAAACATTCATTCGAAGGATCATAACAGGAAACGAAAGCTGAGTTTACGGCTACGACATTGAGACAAAAGTTCAATTCACAATGGATTGGCAAAGGATCTCCAGACCCCAAAAACCACGTCAGCTTCGATGCAGTGTCAAAGTGCACTGTTTTTTTGAATTTAATGGAATTGTACATTTTGAATTCTTGCCTCAAGGTGAAACAGTGATTTGTGTATTATTAAGGCGTTTTACAACGGTTACGTGAAAAAATCCGCAAAAAGAGACCAGACAACTCATGCACCATGACAATGCGCCCGCACACTCAGCTTTGTCAATTCGTCAACTTTGTGCCAAAAATCAGATTACTGTCCCTCACTCTCCTTACTCCTTGCGATTTTTTTCCGAAATTAAAATCAGTGCTGAAAGGACGCCGTTTTTAGACTATTGATGACATTAAAGCAAATTCGACTTTAAAAGCCATTTCAAATGAAGCTATCCAGGACTGCTTCGCGAAATGAAAACACTGGTTGAAAAGGTATGTAAATAGGAGAGGAGAGTAATTTGAAGGAGATAAGGACCAATAATGTATAAAATTAATTAAGTTTAAAAAAATAAGTTCGGTAATTTTCTGGACAGACTTCGTATACCTACTATATTATTTTTTAATTCTTACTTAATAGGCAGAAGTAAGAATTAATTTCAGTTAGATTTAAAGTACGATTCGTCTAAACTATGGAAATTTTTCATTACTGTAGACGTTTCTTAACATCTGTAAAGTAAATGGGATATCTTTATCATAGAATTGTAATATATTACTCAATCACAATTAATGTAGATGCCCTGTATATTTAAAGTTTTTTATTTGTCATAGAAAATTCTCTACAATAAATGACGGAGAAGTGATTAGTTCTGCAATTGCCCGTTCGTGAATGACATCAATGTTTCACAGTTTTCCTACTCCACTGAGTATATTTTACAAATAATTATTAAATATCTTAAGATCATTTCTTTTTTCTTGGTTATTATCATTTTTTGCCGTCCCTGTCATCTATAATGATAATATCATTGTTCTGATCACCTTTATTCCAGGTTGTAGTCTTATGATAAAAAATGTATTTTCTGGGCAATAGTATGGAAACAATGAATAGAATTAATTAATACTACAATAGTTATAATATGAAATCTACATTACGTAATAACACAATACAGGCTTGATTTTCTTTAAATTTGAACGATGTCAAGTTTACCACTCAATCAATATTTCCAACATTCCCCAAACTGGATTCAAATATATAGACTATTTAATGGTTTTGCGTGTCGTTTGTTATCATGCCAATGAATAAGTAATCGCATAGACTATTGTAATGGTCAAGCGTATTTCAGATTTTTATATAAAATTACCTTACTTCCACTTTCGTACAAAATGCCAAAAACATTTCTGTAATGATTGATGCTTTCTTCCATAAACATAAAAATATAGGGTCGAATTTTCATCAATCAAGTATTTTCCTCTAAAATGCGGTCAGGTAAACAGAATAAATAATAGTGGCGGACGAAATACATTGCCAAGATTTCCTAAGTTTATGGCAGTAACGTAAGCTTATAAAAAAATTAAATATATTTTTCTTTATATATAAATACATATTTCCAATGCTTAGAAAAATAAAAAGCATGAAATCGGTATTACTTATTATGAAATAAATAATATATTGTACCTACAAGTTTTTCATTAGATTTTATTAAGTCATTTATTCTATTAAAGCATCTGATATAAGCAATTAATTGTGTTTATATTATAAATTCATTTAAATAACGAAATATATTCCAAAATAATTAAAGGATATTTAATCATTTCGAAATATGTTGCTTGCCTATCCGTATGAACTTATCACAAACTTTGATTGACATTTTTATTTTCATCCAAATATGTATAAGTCTGTTATAAATAACATTTTGATTGAACATTTACATACATACTTTAAATATTTTAGAGACAATTAAAGGTTACCAAGAAATATGTATTTTAGTTTTAATTTGCAATGTATTAAATATTTCCCTGTACAGAGTGTTTCTGTAAATTAATAAGTATTTGACAAACATTTTTAACTTTTGCAATATCTATAAATACGTATAAATCAAATATAAATATGTGGTAACTGAAATAATTGCTTACACTAAAATAATGGGTCCTATACCATAACCTTACCACCTTTTTTAACTTGAAATCCGCCATTCAAGAATACATTTTTAATAGTAAAATAGCAATAAATACTTTTATTTTTACAATACCCAACAAGTTAATTTAAAAAGTATTTTTTAATCGTAACAAAATTTGTTACTTACCTTTAATAAAAAAATATTCATTGACAAATGTAGAAAACTTTTAATTTTAGGAGACAGAGAGGAAAGCTTATGAAAGATAATAGGCATGATGACAGATTTTGAAAAACTGTTCTATGATGTTCGAAAGTATGTACTATTTCAAAAAAATATCTTATTTCTGTAGAAAATAAAAGGTTTAGTAGAAGTAGAAAAATATTGACATTTTAAAGTCTAAACTTACGCAAAAACGGTTGCCGGTGTCATGGCATCTACGTGACGTCACATCTATGTTTGTCAACAATAAACATAAGGTGCTAAAATTTTGTGTTACAAGATTCATTAGTTAAATAAAAATACAAAGGTACCGTAATAGTATATGCATTTTATTTACCCTTATATTGTACTTTGGTATAATAATGGATACACATTATCTTTCCACGAAGAGACTAAAACATTAAGAAAATCTGATACATAGTTGTCATCAAATGTAACATTAATTATTTCTACTTTTTTATATTTACTGTACTTGCATTCAGCTTCGCCGAAATAGCCCTTTTGAAGCTCTGTTACATACATTTAATTTCAATAATACTGCCTTTACAGATTCCATCAGGCGATCCTGATATTGAGGGATAGTTTTTGCAAAGCATTATATCACATTTTTTAAATTTTTTCCCAAACTGGTACCTACAGTTTTCCACACTTCATCCTCCAACATTCTATCGCGTTTCATGGCCGATGCATCTGATATTTTTCCTTCCAGTATTAACGTGATCAGAGTTGCATCATTGGTTTTGCACCGACTAGATTCAAATGCTCGTGATGTCTGTGAAAACAGCTTTGATGTTGGTCTCGTTTCTTCTTCAACTTTCATGTCATCTTCATCAATCAAGAACAGTTTTATAAAAATGTGTCGCAGGACTGTTGTTTGTATTTCAGCATTAATTTATGCTGGATAAACTTTTGATCACTAACAGTCTTTTTCATATTTTATTAACTCGCAGTTGTTGAGCTTTATTTTCTTTCCTTCTTTTAGAAACTTTTCAAGTATCTAACGTTTCCTGATTATGGTTTTGGTAAGACAAAACTAAGCAACTAATAGTTGGGAAACACAAAATATTTAAACGTAGAGAAATACTGCGGATATTATCGAAGAACAAATGACATAAAATGCCATTTACATAGATGTGACGTAATTCGCTCTGATTGATGTTCAACTTATCATGGCGGTTTGCTGTATTTTGTAGTACTATTTTATCAAAAATATTATCAATCTCGCTCATGATATAAAAATAAATACATAATTTTAGTGATTGTTGGTTACTGTCATCATGCCTATTATAACGATATTGATATTAAAAATTATAATAATTTTTTCAAACAACCTAACCCAACACAACCAACGTAAATAACAGTAGATAGTACCACCACAGGTGATTTACCGTAAAAATTAAATTTGTGTTTATCAAGAAAAGGTTGTATGAAAATGAATTAAATTCAGACGGTTTTTCTTTATTTGTTAGTAGGTACCTACTTGGTTAAGAATTTTGTGTCAAATTTAAAAACATTTAATGTAGGTACAAACGATTGTCGCTTTCATTTTGTTTTAATTTTAATTCTTATACTTTATTTTACTGTCAGTAAAATGGATGTCTAATGGCCATCATAAATCATTACAAGTCACGTGACTGTTAAGCTTAGGCAACCAACATTGCATGGCTGGTACTGCCAACTAAAAATCCCTAAATCACCAATATTAATGATTCGTTTGCAATGAACAATTTTAGTAAATTCGCTTTGCGGTCGTGTTATAAGTATGACTAAAAAATAATGCAATTTTCTTTCACAGACAATTTTTGACAATTTCAGCTGTCTAACACTGTGTTTGAGCCTCATGTTTGTTTCTCGGTTAATTTTATTCTTTATTTTTTATATATTTATTGGTTCTTCACATTAATCTTTTAAGGAATATTTTCTGGGCCATATGTCCAATAATCTTTTTAGGGACAAATATAATATGTATATATTCTATTCTGTTCACTATTGTAACTGTGATCGCTAAAATATATTAATCATTCCAACAAATATAAACCTCTCCGCATGAAGTTTTTTAGAATAAAAACGAAACGAATTGCAAAATGATCCATAATTTGCAATATTTAACGAAACAGTGCCGAGAAAGGCATTTCCAGTGAAGCGTAAAAATGTATAAATAGTCCTATTGGACGAGGGTTTCGATTTTAGGAGGGATTTCAGAGGGTGGTCTCTAAAGGGCAGACAGTCCACGGGACAAAGAGATCTTGGTTTATTTTTACAAATAAACATGGCAGATTGTGAACTGAAAATATTTCAGGATAAGTTATAGTTGCATGGTTTGTCTGCTTTTTGTAGAATTGTGCAATATTTAGTTAAGTGTTACTCATCCAGATTAATTGATAAATTTAAAGGAAATTATGTTTATAATGTTTATAACCAGGACTTTTTAAAAATAAGAACAGAAAGTTTGTTTTTGACAAACCCGATTTATTTTATTCAAAAATAGTATCCTTCCGCCTCAATATAACAATTTGCACGGTCTAAAAGCATGTAGAATGAGTGTTTTAAATCGTCAACCGGAATGTCCTTCAGGATGTCAGTACAATCCTTTTGGATTCTGCGTCCACAAAATTCTTTCCTTTCATCGGCAATTGCATTTTTTAGAAAAGATAAAAGTCGCACGGTACCAAATCAGGTGCATTCCGGGGAGCGATTGACAGTTCAAATGCATTATCGTGCAACGCCAACTTCCTCCTTCTGGCCGAATACGACGAATACGATGCTTCAAAACGCCAATATAGAATTGTACATTAACAGTTTGGCTCCGTGGAACGAATTCTTTGTAGACAATGCCCTTGGAATCATAAAAGCAAATCGATATTGATTGTCTTCACTTTTGACATCTCCAAGCGAGATTTATTGAGTTTTGGCTCGTCTGGCGCCTTCGACTCGGCACTTTGGCTTTAGGTTTCTAGATCACCACGTTTCATCACTAGTCACAATGTTGTAAAAAAAGTTTTTGTCCTTTTTGGCCTCCTTGATAATGTCCGAATGTTGAATTCTGAGCAATATTTGGTCGTCAATCAACTTGTGCGGAACAAACCCTGCACAAAATGTTTTTGAGATGCTCAATTCCAATTCCACGAATTTCAATGAAATTTTGGCTGATATTTGATGAATTCACGCATAGCTTTGAGGAATCATGGATTTCAGTTGGCCAACATGTTGTTCATCATTTATGTCCTCACCACCGTTTCTATCACTCATGAACTCTGGGATAAATAACCATCACCATAAACTTGTTTCATCAATTGAAACGTTTGTGTAAATGTTTTACCAAGTTTAAAACAAAACTTAATATTAAGTCTTTGTCCGATGCTCATTTATTTACCAATGACATAAACATACTTCAGACGCAATAACACCACTTCTATTCGTCCAGATGTCGTAAAATTTTGACAGAACATTGGTGGACAGCATGCCAGTAGATGGACTCACTGGAAAAATCTATTTTTGAAATGTCCTCTTTGGGAAGCGCCTTGTAATATTAAATTCGGTTAGTGGCAATTATTTATTAAAATGCAACAAATTAAAGTGTCTACAATACACCACCATTAACACCAACGGATAAGAATTGATTACGAAACATCCGCATGATAACAAATACAACAGTATACTAACGTGACATGAACGTGGAGAGCATTCTGAGACAGCGGTGCACGCATGTCTCGGTTGACTCGCTTGGCACGCCATTGAGTTGCGGATCTCTCTGACAGCCCTAGTGATGAGATACATATACCTATCTACTTTATTAGAATTTATTTAATTTTAAGCCTTTTATTAGAAACATATTCGAAAGTTAAGGTAAGAGGGTCAAAGTATTAAATATGTTGATAAAAGTGAGTATGTTTCTGACTGTATTATTATTGTAGGATTTTTAAAACGCAATAGTCATTAGTCTTGTTGCAAAATTGTCTAATTATAAAAAGCCTTGAGTGAGATTTTATCTTTTTACTCAATCTCTCCTATAATTTTCATAACAGTTTTAATGTATTTTATACAAGTAGGCGTAACCACCTTGACGAAAATGCAACAAAAATAATTAACGAATAGTTTATGAATAACGTCCGAAATCATATTCAAATACAGTAGTTTAACTTGAAAGAATATGACATGTGCGTAAATTTTCTTCTCATTTTGAAAAATAAGTTTGAATAGAACCAACATTTAATTATTTTTTTCTATATCCTAGATAAAACATCAAATATTATATAGATACCAAGTTGAATTTTTATTATTTCACTATTTTTAAATTAATTTATTTTCTCGGGTATATAATAAAATAATTATTAAAATTATTTCTATTACTGAAGGGAAATATGTAAAATTTATAAATGGTAGTTACTTTTTCATTTTTTTTTATGAAATAGTTATTTTAATATCGTACTAGGATATCACAAAAGCTTGAGAGAGAAGAGTGAGCTTCTTTGACCTGATTATAACATTAAACAAAACATCAATATCATGAGAATTAACCCACTGTATATAAGTTTAAATTGAAACGAACTGGGGTGAAAATGACTGACATCCGTGAGCGTTATCTAAATTAAAATACATTTATCAAGACAACTTTCCAGATGTTTTAATCAATGCTGGGTACATATTTTCGTATTGTACGAAAATATTTAGATACATTAAAATGCTTACACAATTAGTATAAAACAAATTAGTATATGTAGGTATCTGAATATATTTTAAGATCTATTTAAATATTGCTCTAGGAAAATGTAATATGAATATAGTTTATTTTCTGGTCGGTGAACTGCAACCTAGCTGATATAAAATGTTTTATCGTCAGTGATTATTATAAACAATTTAGGTATTTTTGAAATTATACATTATTTATTATTAGCACTTTTACTTCACTTTAAACGTATTAAGTTAAGTCATGTTAACTTTCATTTATTTATTTTTAATTCTGCACTAGTTACAATACATGAGTTTCTATTAAATAATTATACAAGCTATGATAAAAGAACTTGTTTACGAAAAAAATTTATCTTGTCAAATGTTCAAATTTTCGCAGAAAATTTCATAATAATGATTATACTTTCTTTACTGCAAGAAATGTCATTTTTTCACCAGCAGTAAAATTAATACACAGATATATCCAAACAAACTGATAAATAAAGATGATGCCCATAAACTAAACATAAAAAAAATGTAATGATAGTGTAATATTAACATTGCTGTTTGAGGTATGCGTCATTAGATTTGCAAACAAAAACTATTATTTTTCTGTTTTTATTTGCTATTTAAAAGTTGTTTAATATCATTTGTAAATTCACTAAATATTTTTTAAAGATTGATGTTATTTCTTTATTTATTCATACTATAACATATTTTGTTATGTTTTATTCATGCTTTTTCTAATTTTTATTTATATAACCAACCTTGTTCAGACTTAATTATTTCTTTGTGTTAACCGTTAATTGAAAAATTTTTGGAAGAAAAGGAACAGAAGAACAAACGAGGAAATAGAAAGCTTATACATGGTGTTCTCAAAGTCGAATCATTTATTTTAACAGCTAGTAGAACTCATAAAAATAAGTCAATTTACCAAAAATCGTTTATATAAAAGTGGTCAAATAAAGCAATTATTAACTTTTTTTTTAATTGAAATTTACTTTCTAATACAAACCTGATTAATTGTCATTTTCGACCACTCCGTTGTAAAAACATAAATTGTTTGTTTACTACTAATACTGTGTATGTCTTTTTTTTTTGTAGTTGCACGGTTTTGAGTACGCTTTTCGATTTGCCAGTGCTAAATAATTCGTACAGTAGTGCGAGATATTATTTTTGATTTGTGGGTGTTTTGTGCAATAAAAATGACACATGTTTATGAAAACAATGAATTAGTGGACATAATATTAACTTACAGGGAGTATCAACAAAATGCAGCCGTAGCATGTCGCTTGGACGCGGAAAGGTTTCCTTTACAAAATCATCCGGCTCCGTGGATGTTCGTAAATTTAGTTATAAGACACAGGATATTTAAAGGAACAACGAGGAGGAAACCTTTCTGCGTACAAGCGACATGCTGCGGCTGCATTTTGTTGACACACCCTGTAAGTTAATATTATGTCCACTATACTCCACGGCCGAAATTATAAAGAGTGACTAATCGCTAGCTTTTGGACTAGTAAGGGGGATGAAGCGTGCCGGGAACGAAAATCCATTGGCGTGTCTGCGTAAAAGGCTACGAGATATAGAAAATATTAAAAAAAGATAATAAAACATAACATCTAATATTTTTTACGGTTTGCTATAACCGGCACTTTGATCAATTTTAATTATTACAGCATTTTAAAACGTCCCAGTTGTGTTTTTTTAATTTATAAATTTATTATAGCCATGGAATTAGACACCTCGTCTACGCTTATGCTATGACGTTTCTCAGGACTCGTAAATCAAGTCCGTTTACACCCAACTAAAAAAGCATTTCCCTATTCCCTACCAAGTGCAAAA
>NW_019417609.1:532404-607140 GCF_000390285.2 Anoplophora glabripennis
ATAATAATAATAATTTATTTTCCTGTTGACAAAATCCATTTGTATAGGAATGGTCACAATTTTTACTTAAAAACTAACACTAAACATTACCTACACTGAACATTACCTACCATCGAAAAACTCTTGCAAACTATAAAAAACTTTTCTCGTAAGATAGTCCTTTAAGGACCTTTTAAAAATTGATATGTTATCAATATGTTTTATCGAGGTAGGCAACATATTAAAAATTTTCAAACCCAAATAACTGGGAGAGTTGTATGTTAATACATATTTACAAGGCGGTACGTGAAAATTGTCCTTAGACCTTGTATTCTTTTGGTGAATAGATGTATTTAAAATAAAATTTCTTTTATTCTTAAAAACAAAAACACAGAGCTCGAACAAATATAGACCAAACACAGTTAAAATTTTAAAATTTTTAAACAATTCTCTACAGGAATAATTAACAGGTACACCAGCGAGACATCTAATAATGCGTTTCTGTGCTACAAACACGTCCATAGTGTGAGCACTTGGTCCCCAAAAGCATATGCCATATCGCAACCTTGAAGATACTTGTGCATGGTAAACCATGGTAAGGTGCTCTTGAGAGAGGAGGGTGCGTATATTTCTTAGTAAGAAACATACCGAATTCAGTTTAGAAGCTAATTGAACACAATGCTCTTTCCAACCGAGACACTCGTCAATTGTTACGCCCAAGAACTTTATTTTACTATCAAACGATAGTGATTCTGAGCCATTTAATGCTATGCTTAAAGGGTTACAATATTTTTGTCTGTTATGAAATCTTATCACATGCGTCTTTTCTGTATTAAGATAGAGATCATTAGAATTGTACCAATTTTTTAAAATCTGCAGAACTTCGTTGGATTTACGTTCTAACTGTACATCTTCTTTATCCGAGATTAATAACGACTGATCATCTGCATACATAGTGAATTTTGCATCAGTGGTAAGAGAATCCAGTTCATTTGTGTAAAGCAAAAAGAGCACTGGACCCAATACAGAGCCTTGAGGCACACCCACATCTATACCTCGATATTCTGAGTTTACCATCTGTATCCCCGTGTTATCAACATGCCTTAAACTAACAAACTGCAAACGATGACTTAAAAAGGATTTTATCCAGTCCAATGCTGTCCCTCGTATACCATATGAATTAAGTTTATCTAGTAGCTTGTTATGATTGACGCAGTCAAATGCCCTGCTAAGATCACAAAAAATCCCAAGAGGGCAGTCACCCGCTTCCAAGAACTCCAAAACCCTGGTGTAGAAATTATGTATTGCTGTTTGCGTGGACATATTGGCCTTAAATCCATCTTGATTTTTTTGTGAATAAATTATGTTTAGCGACAAATGTTAGGATGCGCTCTAGAAAACAGTACTCAAACATTTTAGAAAATGTAGAAGCGAGAGTTATTGGCCTGTAATTTTGCGGTTTCGTATTATCTTCTTTCTTATAGACTGGCACGATTTTTCCAACCTTCAGTATAGTAGGAAAGCATCCTGTGGAAAATGACAAGTTCAAGATTATAGTTTTTAATATCTAATTTTTTTTAAATAATTGTTAATAATTGCTTTATTTGACAACTTTAATATAAACGATTTATGGTAAATCGACTTTTTTATGAGCTCTACCAGCTGTTAAAATAAATGACTTAACTTTGAGAAGACCCTGTATAAAGAGGCAAACATAGTAAGTATGATAAAGGTATGATTTTGTTGATAATAACCAATAAACTGTGAAAAGATTCTATCATCTACAATTTCATTGATTTTTGTAGGTGTATGTAAAAGTATTTTTTCGCCGTTCGACATTAAAGGCATAGTATTAGTGACATGCACTAAAGTATCACATTCACTGTCTAGAAATAAAATTACTTTCTTTAAATAGTAAACTTTAATTTCTAATTTAGCGGCTGTAAAAATGATTATAATACCTAGACAGTAAATGTAACCCTTTAGTGCCTGACAGCTATTACATCTACGCCTTTAGTGTCTATCGGCGAAAATATAATTTTATAAGCTCTCAAAGGTCTATGCTCACAATGTTTATTATTATTTTTTATTATAAGGGCGTGTTCATTTCAAATGGATCATCCTGTGTAAGTATATACATATATACAGTTTTTTGATGAAATAAGCATAAAAAGCTACTTAATAAAAACTCATCTAAAGTTGGAAATATCGGGGTTGTAAAAGGACTTCTTAATTTTCTTATCAATCATAATCAAGTCAGTGGAGCGAATTTCTTGGTTAAATTGCTCGAAGAGTTTTGCGGGAAATTTTATCTTCAGGAAGAGTTTCCGTTTGATAACCAAACATCTCATTTAGTTCTCCGTCAGATTGCCTGTGCTACCTTCTTCCGCAAAGCCGTTTGATTGATCGAATACCAATGATTATAAAGTTTTCATTCATCTGCATTTAAATGTGTTTTAAATTCGGCTGCCAACTTAGATGTTTCACAAACAATATTCGTCTGGATTATACGAGGGTCTCATTTGTAAATTACCTACATATTTGATATGCAATACGAATTTGAAGTGGAATTAACTAATTTTATTTCATTTAAACAGGAAGATATTTCAACGCACTGGAGTAAAATATAAGGCATTTAATATCAAATGTCGGAGATTAAATAAAAATTAACAGTTAATAAAGGTAGGAATTAAAATGCAGGTTTTATCTAAGATTAAAATTGTTTCAAATACATTTTCCTATTACTAGTCTAGGAGCCAGATAGGGTTCCGTGTCCAATCAGAGTGCCACGGCTGCAAACAACTTATTCTTAAGTATTTTGGCCTCCTAAATCAGTTTAATTGTTATTAACAAATTAAATGTTTAAATGGCTGTAAAAAGTTTATTTTTTAGCTAGTACAATTTTTTATGCGTTAATAGTTACGTTTTCTCATAACAAACATATATGTTTTTGAAAATTAAAAAAAGATTAACTTTAACCAAAGTTATTGCAGATTTAGTGCAAATATCTTACATTTTCCGTGTCCGCGCGCACCAATTTTACCATATCTCTGGTCCTATTGGACGGATTGAGACGCACGACATCTCATTTTAAAGCTTGAACTTTATTTTACAAGATAGGTAAGTTTCATTAATTAATTAATTTATTTAATAATTAATGGCAGCTTAGAAAGTTGTGAAGTTTCAACGAAAATGCTGGTTTTATTTGTTTATAAGACATTCTTTATTATTCAACTTCGATGAATAGCCAAAAGAGTTACCGGATATTGTTCCTCGCATTCTAACAATCATTTCATGCCTTATAGTTATTAGTTTTTCTTTATCAAAAGCCGTGAAGAGACCCGGGTACGTTGAGAGCGATGTATACGCGCGCTCGATCGAAAGCTCAGAGTGCAAGTGCGCTATATACTTATATGTTTTTGATGTTAATCTATTTTTTAAACAAGAATTACAAACACCATTCGGCTTTGCAAGGAGATCCGACTATTTGATCAATTTTGGAAAAGGTAAAATGTAGTTCACAGTAAATTTCATTGTCAAGGCATTAATAAAATTAATCATATAACCGGAAACGGTAGTTTAAATATTTAAAAATGTGATGTTTCATTTTATAGATTATTTGGAAACCACTATCGAAGCAAATATTAAAATGGCAGAATAATATTTAGTTAAAGTCGTAAAGAAAGGTACAACCTGTAAGAAATTTATTGACCTACGAGTATGGTCTTATCACCATTCAAAATCCGATTTAATAGAAGATCTGCCCCCTACAAGTAGGTCAATACAACTGCACATTCTAAGGTGTATATGTATACTTTACAATCAGGTAAACTGTTTAAATAACCACGCTGCAAAGTTAGACCCACTCATGTTCGGCTGGATGGCTCATTTTGCTATTGCCAAAGGCAAAGCACCTGCAAAAATGTCTATAATGAGCCCATTAATAAAAAAGAAATAAATTAATTAAAATCTAAACAATTGTTGTTATTATTTATGTAAATCTTATAAATATCAGTAACTAAACCAACTGTTAATGCTTTTTTATTATTTAGTCTTTGTGACTTCTTAATAATAAAAGTTTATAACACGTCGCGCTCTTGCACTGAGCTTTCGATCGAGCGCGCATACATCGCTCTCGACATACGCGCGTCTCTTCATGGATTTTGATAAAGAAAAACTAATAACTATAAGGTATAAAATGATTGTTAAGATGCGAGGGACAATATCCGATAACTTTTTTGGCTTTTCATCGAAGTTAAATAATAAAAAAAGCCTTATAAACAAATAAAACCAGCATTTTCGTTGAAATTTCACAACTTTCTAAGCTGCCAATAATTGTTAGATAAATAAATAAATAAATGGAACTTATCTATCTTGTAAAATAAAGTTCAAGCTTTAAAATGAGATGTCGTGCGTCTCAATCCGTCCAATAGAACCAGAGATATGGTAAAATTGGTGCGCGCGGACACGGAAAATGTAAGACATTTGCACTAAATTTGCAATAACTTTGGTTAAAGTTAATATTTTTTTAATTCTCAAAAAAATATATGTTTGTTATGAGAAAACGTATCTATTAACTCATAAAAAATTGTACTAGCTAAAAAAATAAACTTTTTACATCAATTTAAACATTTAACTTGTTAATAACAATTAAACTGACTACTTTCAGGTATTGCCACCAAGTATTTTGGATATTCAGGAGGTCAAAATACTTAAGAATAAGTTGTTTGCAGCCGTGGCACTTTGATTGGCCACGGAACGCTATCTGGCTCCTACACTATACATCATACATTGCATATTGAAGTCGACATATCTCGAAAACAAGTGGGAAAAACTAAATATATTACAAACACTACTCAAAATTTAACGATCTTTCAGATGGACCGCATTTCCACGTTTTAGGGATCAAAAAATATTTTAGTATCGGCACGCCATCTATACAGAGAGATTTCGAGGGATCTAACAACCCCAGTTTCCGGAACTGAAATACATTTCTTCATTTTAGAGATATTGGCAGCGGTAGTGTTAAATGGCACACCCTGTATATCAGATATTCAATAGTGACTTTTAAATACAGGCCGGCCAACTGAAAACGAACAGAGCCATTTTCAGGAACTGCGTCAAGATTGTAGAAAAACGCTCAGACCCTTCGATTTTAGATTAAAGGGGGACGTTCCAAATAATACTAGAAAATAATTTGGAATCCACTAATTTTACGTTCACTGTGTGCGTATAGCATTCATTTCTGTTTTTTAAAATTGTGTTTTTTTTTACGAAAGTGATAACAAATCGCCAAAAACCAATGTAACGCAAGAAATACTAAATTTATACCATTGGCGTACTTAACTCGAATGACTGACATTTTTACCGTTACTGATTGTTTGTACATAAGTTTCAACTTTAAAATCAATATTCTTAATAAGTATTGGGCGGAATTATAAAATTTAAAGTCTGTTGTAAAGAGAATTGTAAGAGTTTTTAAAAGAAATATTACTCAACTCCCAATGCCATTTAAATATTTTGGCTTGGGGGTGAAAGTGGCGGAGTCAAAAATACCAGCAAAGATTGTTTCCCTTTAATCTAAAATCGACTGGACTGAGCGTTTATGTACAATCTTGACGCAGTTCCTGAAAATGGGTCTGTTTCCTTTTCATTTGGCCACCCTGTATAAGCGAGTATAAAGGTAATTTTTAAGTTAACGCGTAGTTTTATAAATTTAACTATCAGTTAAAGCTGTGTCCGTGTGCTATTTTAATCGATGCACGTGAATATCTCGTCAGTAAAGCCTCCGATCCAAAAATTATCCAAATGAAAGTTGTTCAGTTCATTGGGAGAAATCTTCTACTGACCTTGAATTTTAATTTAACCGTGACCTTGAAGGTCGATTGAAGGTCAACTTCATAATTTTAAATGGGACCCTCTATTTTTTACCCTAGGAACGGGTTCGGTAGAAAATTTTTTTCATCCGGATGTGATCTCAACTTTGACCTTGCGGTTAAAGTCAAGGTCACAGCGAGTCCAAATGATTCGACACCCTTAATGCAGTGACTTCGATATTAATATATGTCACTGTTTGTGTCAGTTGGGCATCTAACTCATAAATTTGAGAATACAATAAAATTTCTTATAAAGCTTTAACTTTAAATTTAGGATCGTGGGTTTATAAGATATAATTATAGCATAAAATAAAATATTGTACGACTAATACATGAATAAGTAACTTCCACTTTATCAATCATCTTTACATCTTACCATTCACATTTGGTTCTTAATGATGCTGCCTAGAACAAACTACATGTGACAATAGAAATTTGTAGAAACTGTAATGGACTCGGGCCACCGGGACCCGAAGTGTAAAATAACATTATAGTAAAATGACTGGGCGTGATGACAACCCGGTTGTCACAAGAAGGATAAATTCATCATTGCTAGCGGCTTGAATCCGTGACGTCACGACTCAGTCGCCACTCGTGCATTAGATATGTGTTTTATTTGTGTCTGGGCTTCGTGAAATATGAATCGAAATGTCAAAATGTGTATTTCTAAAATTCGGAGGGTGCCAGAGGAATTTTAACGTTGTCTGCAGAAGGAGGGTCCGTCCTATCCAGACTGAAATACAGTTATACAAACTCTTATCCTCGCTTAGACCATTTCCCATCCCGTGTTTATATAGGGACTGTGACATTAAACTTAGATTTATTTTCGACTTTGAAGTCTTATTTACTTATGAATGATGAATAACGGAACTCAACTGACGAAATTTATTTCGAAAAGGATCCCCGTCCCAGTTGGTTTCATAACTGAAATTTCCTAAAAAAAAAGTTGAAGGGGTGCTATAATTTTGATATATACTCCACGATAATAATTGTTATATTATATCTGAGGTACAATAAAGGAATTAATAACATTAGTAACTGTAATTAGTGGCGAACGCAGATGTACATTTTAGGGAGACCACTTTTGTGGTAAAATTCTGTAAAGGAAGAAATTGAGATATTTATAATGGGGCCAATCCCTAACAACAACACAGACAGACACATTAAAATATTAATATGAAAGCAATTTACATATTGCAATGAAGATTAGTATGGAGAATAAGACCAAAAACAGAACAATTAAATAAATCAAATGATTTATATCGTTTATTGTCATTCAGGTTAATTTTTAATTGTTTATAAATTTTTCTGTGATTTGAAATTTTCTTTGTAAATCGAATTTCCATGAGCATGTTAAATTTTTATAATAATTTTCCATAATTTATCGGTAAAGTAGTGCACTATAAACTATTCATGAATAAGCCATGATTATTTTGAAATTTTAACTAAAAGACATTAAATTCGTATTACAAAAAACGACAAATAAGTAAGGTAAAGTAGGGTAATATGAGTCCGTTCTGAATATGCCCCGGACAATCTCTTAATGCAACAGCAACGTGGTGTATAGGTTACTAGTTCCTTAGTACTGTTGCTGACTATTAGATGGCACCGAATTCAATTCAGTAAATGTTTTAAGCAAAGTTCTGAGAAGTTAATTTTGTTTTCTAATATTATTCTCAGGAAATTCAGTACTGTTACTCTTCTACTGATTAATAGACGTATTAATAGACTCAAATAACGTAATAATATGTTATTGTTTCCAAACAAGAGACTAGGGTTTCGGTTATGAGAGGGGTCTCATATTAAGACCTATAAAGCAGTAATTTGATAAAACGATTTTTCATGCGAATTCTCCTAAATTCAGTAAACAACGTAATAAGAAACAAATGGTATTGGCGATTGGCAAGAGACAGAACACATGTTAGCACAAAATAATTGCGAAACATTTTAGTGTTCGAAAAAATACCCTTGAACGTTATAAATAAAAAATTTTCTCCTGAACAAATAGTTTCTGGGGCATTTGGCAGAAAGACTACTCTGGGCAAAGATATCGAAGATGAGATAGTTCAATGTTGCCTTGAAGGGAGACCTGCAGCCACTGAAGGAACATTTACTGTTCTGTAACTTGCAATTAGTAGTGTTTTAGATCTCATTAACCTATTACTTTAGTAACAGTGGAGATAGCTTTCCGGAAACGTTTTCGGACATACTTTATTACCAGAAACTCATAGGAGTGTGGGTAGTACGATTATTTGTAACCAAATGCTTTAACGATTGCGTTAATACGATTGTAAATGTAACCTCACAGTTTTAGTCCAACGGTTCAATTTGTACGGGTCAAAAATGGGCAGTGTATTGGGTTTATTTCTGTATTAACTGTGCTGTTTTGTATAAAAAATGCTCATGATTGTGAAGGTCAAAAATGGGCTTCTTAATAAGCAAAACAACTCAGAAATCAGAAATATATGAGTTAAATTCGATATAGCTGCCATATCATGTATTACAACTAAAGAATAAAATTGAATTTAGAATCAATTAATTCTTTTTAAAGAGTATTTTTTAATGTATATTTTAGTCAATATTAGAGGGGAGAATTTGTATCTGCTCCGACAGTCACTCAGGGTGGTTAGCTCCACGAGAACAAGGTCAGTCTTTGTTCAGAAGGGAGGAGGTGTTCTAGAGTTACTGTCCAGACGAAGAGAGGTAGATTTAGTTTGGGTTCCGGGTCTCATGGCTATCCCTGGCAACGAAAGAACAGACCAACTGGCTCGTCTTGGATCCAGTAGGCCTGGCCAGGAACCTGACCCCATCCTCGGAATCACACCGAGGCAGCATTAACGAGGACTTTAAAAAATGGGACTATCAAACATTAGGTGGAGGATGAACAGAGGTTGTAAGTAGGCCTATAGCTTTGTATATTATAACAAATCTAAGACGACATGGCTGGTGAGCCTTGGTCGAATAGCCCTAAATGGTGGGGGTCCTGACAGGCCATTGCCTTAGGAGGCGTTTAAGCTTAATAGGAATTGAGGACCCTTTATGTTCGAAATGTGAAGAAGGGGAGGATACCCCTATCCATCTGCTGGGACACTGTGCAGCCTTCGGGAGGTCATAAGTTTTTGGCATCAAAGAGTTGCAAGGGGATCAAAATCCTGGCGTTCATCAGGGCGCTAGGTAGGTTCGAGGAGGGTTAGAGGCGGACAGTCTATGGTAGATGGGACTGCGGGTTAGACAAAAAGGGCCCACCTGTGGCCTAATTGCCAGGCTCAGCCACCCCAGTCCACTTCTATTACTACTTTCCTACATATTTGTGTAATCGTATTATATACAATCACATTATTTGATACTGTTTCAAAATTGCCTAATTTTTAGTGAATTTAAACTTTTAATAAACGAAATGACCTTCAATAAAAGTCGTCGTTACTTGTATTTTAAAATATGCCAAACTTAAAAATTGAACTATGGTAACCCTACGCCATACCATATTGATTAAATTACAGCTCCTTTTTGGAACGCACATTGACATAAATTGATTGAGCTAAAGTGAACGTATTCTCTATATGTGTATTTTAAGGTAATATTTTTAGCTTATTAAACGATAGTTCACATTACATGCAAGCTTGAAATTAAATTCGCTGCATGCAGCTTGAGATGGGAATATTATTCATAGCATAAAACAATAAGCACATGATAGCCTCAGGTTGATTTATATGAACAAGTCTTGCAAATTGGTTACCGCCTAGCAATGTCTGCGGCAAGCATACAAAAAAATAGTAGATACCTGAGTAAATCCCCTTTGTTCATTATTATTGTTACACAATGTTAAACACGACTTTTCTACTACTTATCCGAACCAGTCCATACATAACCTTTAAACTCTCATTGCAGAATTGTAAAATGTTTCAAAATGAGTACCTACCTTATTTACTCAGTTTATATATTTACGTCGATTGCTATTCCCACTCAGTCCAAGGCATGTAAATGTGTTCCGAATTACAAACGTCAACTTTTATATGGCAATAAAACTTCTCAAAATAAGAGAAAAAAAATTACATTTAAATATTTTTTAACATGTTTGACGTAGATTGATAAAACTTTTGGTAAAGACTTAATTATGGACAAAAATTATTATTACAAGAATTTGGTAACCAGTGGTGGAAGATACTTTTTCTAAAACCGGATTTCGATGGCACTGTGTAGTTTGAAAACCTGAAAATGCATTTAATTCCGGTTAGTATTTCTAAAAGAAACAATTTCAAAATTAGATATTCGCTTCATAAACAAAATTATGGGAATTTCATCAACTTACGCCAAACATTTTAAGAGATTTTTAAATTCAACATTCCTATATCATACCATACCTATGTTCACCAGGTAAAGTTTGCCCCAAGATTTTGGATTTGATTTGTCCAACTTGACTAACTTCATCTTGTCCGCATGTTTCAGCTGCGCAATTGCAACATTACCAGACCAGCACCGGAACTCAATCTCTGTCTGAACTTCAAACACTGAACATCAGTAGGTACGCATAACATTACATGGATGGTACCTGTCTTACTAGTAAGGTCTCTTGTCTTTGTCACAAGAAGAGTACGATTATCATATAACGTAGCTTCTAATGAGTTTGAAGACGATTTGAAGCAACTCATTTTCTACCGTTCACATTCAAAACGAACTTCCAGACAGACTAACGCACATTCTGTAAAATTGGGTTTCGTCTGTAATATGCTTTTCGATGTGGTAGAAAGAAAAATTTACAATTTAATAAAACATAGTTAGGTTATGATACTCCGTTATAATGATTACGATAGTGATATTTGAAATTTTTCATTCATGTATATTTTTTTAGTAGGTAACATTATTTTGCGAGATATATCATACGTGGTCACAGTTTGTAATGAAAACTATATACATCTGTTTCTCAATATATTAACAATTTGACATATTTATATTTTTTTATTTTACATACTAAATATATATTACACGACCTCAAAGAGAACTAAGTACATTTTAGTAAATTTAAATAAGCTATTGAATCTATGATAGATGTAATTATTAATGATAACAATAAATTATTTATATCCTGAATAAACAAATCAATTTAACATTTTCTGTAAATTGCTATCGATATGCAATTATATACAAAAAATAATTATCATTAAATAATTCACAATTCACAATTCACAATTAGAGTAAAATTTTCAATATTTTTGAACATAAACTTTTAGAACCTTTATACTCAAAAGGTAAATAACTAATGATATTACCAAAAATGTTTAATTCAGTTAAATAAAAGCATAAAAGCAAATATCGGAAAATTTTCCATGATTTTAACTAGCACACTTCCAAACGCTATGTTGCGTCTGAAACCGTATAGATTTTCTATTTTTTTTGTTAGTGTAAAAATACATTTAAGTAGGTATGGGAAATAAATTGTTGAATAACTACTTAAAAGAAATTGGAGCACACAAAGAATAATAATAATTCAGCATTTAGTAATTAAATTTCATTAAAATTAAAAATTATTAAAACAATAAGATAAGATTACATTAAAATACAACATTCTGTTTCACCGGCTGTGATTGGTGTAATTTTTCACGAGATTCTATACAACCAATCAACGATCGCATTATTTCGAGCGTAGACGTAACGGTTTGTCACTGTTAATTATAATTATTAATATCGGTAACGCCAAGATTTAGGGATTTTCCGGTACCAGTACCAGTCGTGCAATGTTGGGTTGCCTAAGCTCGGTAATCACGTGGCTTGTAAACATTTATGAAGGTTCTGTATTAGCTTGCATTGAAATCTGTTTTACATGCAACCTAAAACAGTAATCAAACACATGTAAGAAAAGACACAATTTTCCAGGTTATAATTTTTTAAATTACTGATAATAATAAAACCACTACTCTGCGGGATACAGTCCTGTCCGGCAAAGAATTACACCATCAATATCTAAACATCATTCATCATAGTTTCATAGTACCTACAGATTAGTAGGCCGCTCTCCGTCAATCGGTACAAAGCAACGAGAAATAAAATAATTTAAACCAGAATTCTAAAAAGGGACTTTTAACTGGTATTTACGGAAATAAAAGCGAAATAGTTGCTAATTTGTTATTAGAAAATTATTTGATGATTATGTTGCAAAGACAAAAAAATATGAAGTAGGTATTATCTCAGAACTAACGAATGGAATGACACAGTCATTCAGTAAATTATTGCAAGGTTAAAAATAATTAGAAGTAAATTGCACTAAGACTAATGACCTACTTGACACTTTCTTATGATTTATTGTTTTTCACGGTGAGCTTACGGCTAAAGAACATAACAATTAAAGGCATAAAAGAAACCTACGAAACTTTTTCACAAAGGTTATGCACCTGCTTGTCAGCTGAATTTAATTTCGCATTTGCCAAAGGGATTGAAATTTATGATGAACAAAATATTGTAGTTTAGAAAAATGTTTAAGCAGCCTGAATTTCTAGCCATGTATAGGTAAAAGATGTGTTGTGATAATTTTAAATCACGATTATAAATCAGATCCCTTAAATTCATAAATTTAATCTAAACAGTCTTCAGTAATTTTGAAAATTCTACGTCAAAATCTAACCATACCTATGAGTTAGAAGGTACAATATCTAGGAACTCAAAGAAGAGTTTTTTATATATTTCTTTATAGGTACAGTGTAAATGCGAAGTGAAGAAAATCTAATAAACCCAATTTTTGTGCATCCATAACTTACTTTCTTGAACTTAATTTTAAAATTAAAATTCACAGAAGAAGACACGTGAAATGGTTTGCATTTTATTTATCATTTTCATTAATCTTTCGGAGACAATCAATATATTTTTTTAAATGAATTCCCTCTATTTTTTTAAAAGATATAAATAAAGAAATAAATAAAGATCAGTAACATCACAGAATCTTGAACAGATCATTCGCCGAAGAACATTTTTTAAAAATGAATGAGGTTGATATAACATTTCTATATTAGGTACGTTTAAATCTATTTTTAATTTTATTTTTGTTATGTAAATAACTAGTTTATAGTAAGATTTAATGAAAACTGAAGTGTTCAAATGAGTCTTCCTATGTACAGAATGATGTTTTGATATGGACCAAAATGAGGACGTACCTATATAGGATGTGCTACTTGATATTCGCAATCATACGAGCCACATGAAAACACTTTTTACACGATTATCTTACGTTTTATCTTCAATTTTGCAAATACTCCTAAGAAATGAAGAAATCTTTCTTAAATATTTGTAGCACTATATCGATTTCTTTGTAAATATCACTTTGACGGCAAGTCTGGTGCGAGTCATAACTAAACTAATGCACTATAAAAAAATTAAATTTTTAATCATTAATAGACTCTCATAATGGGTACTAGGCAAACGATACCGTAAATAAACTAATATACACTGTAAAACAAATTGACAGCCGATTGAGTAAAATTTTCACTCTATGTATGAGTACCTACAACTAAAATTTTATGAGTGAAACTATTACAACAGAAGTGAGTGAATTTTACTAAAATCTGAGTATCTGTTAACTATCAAGTGAGTGACTTTTGTATGTAAAACCAAGCAAGAGTTGACTTTTTCTCTAATATGATTTAAATTTAACTGTTATTAATTTGTACTATGAAAATTTTCAAGGGGGGCGGCGCTCCAGAGCCCCCCGCACCAGCCGCCACTGCTTCTATTTCATTAATATCTGGAGTGGTTTTGCACCACTTTGTATTCTCTTTAAATTTTAATTTATTTATCATTTTATTAGTCATAAACTACTAAGCTGCCACAGTGTTTTCTACACAGATCTGTTTTAGAGACAATATTTTAGGTCTCGATTAAAGGAATTTGTTAAGTGATTGGACAAATAGATTTCCATAACCTATGTTATACGTTACAAGTACATAAGTAAGTATAGGTAACAATTTAACTATCCGTTTATTTAACCAAATATTAATCGACACTCATTATTGTTATTAATTATTGTAATCAAACCACGGCATTCATTTTCATCAAAATAACCAGATCAACGGACAATTGTCCAGCACTACACGCTATACACCACGCCACGAGATGACCTAATGGGGATGATGGGAATAAACAAAGACAACGCACGACAAACATAGAATGGGGACAACTCCGATTTAGTACCAAATATGAGTTTATCTGCAGAATTTATTTAACGGGTAGGTACCTATATTTGAGTGAAACTCAGTTTTAGTTCAAATATTATCACAATGCTCAATATTGACTGAAAATGTACTCTAGATAAGACTCAAAATACTCCTCAGAAGTTAAAGGGATCGGCAACATCATCTATAATATCTGATAATTGATGTACAAATAAATCAACTATTAGAAAGAAATGACTCGTAGAAATGACAACATGTAAAATAGTTCATTAAAGAATATTAATAACAAATAATAGGGTTGTTGACTATAAAAACAAACCATATACAAATTGTTGTTGATACAAAGATTTTATATAAAAGAACCTGCCGGGTGTAAATGAAGAAGAAGAAGATGAAGAGTATGAAGGAGACGGAAGGAATGAGAGGGAGTCAAAGTCGAGAAGTGAAGCGGTGAAGACGTAGTTGAAAAGACGTTATTAGTATTGTTAATAATAGCACATAGTATAGTTTAAAACATTGTAAATGTTTAGTAACATGAGTAGAGAATAGATATATGGCCGAGCAGTGTAGTGTGAAAGGGAAATAAAGTCCAAAAGCGTAGTAGAACATTTCTGGTCCCCTTACCCGGCCCTAGAAGCTAACCTGACTAATCCTCTTATGTTGGGAGGGAAACCAAAAAGCCAACAGAATTCAGAAGTGCGATTCGAGGGATCAGAATAAGTGCAGTGTGTCGAGAGAGACGAAATATTGAGAAGAGTATCGAAGGAAAGGACAACCTCAAAGAAAAGCGAGGGAAAAATCGGAGAAGCCAGCGTCCCAAAATAACGGAAGAGTAGAGGGTAGAGTGGGAGTAGTGTTCCGTCAGCAGTGCCAGTACTGCCAATATCAATAGCGGAAAAGAACTAGACTCGTCGGTCAGTGAGAAGTTAGTACGCATCCAACGCTTAAAGAGAATTGAACTACCATAACCTGAAAAATGTCATATAATCTCGGTGAGTTTCAACAGTTTGAAGAAAACGCACTCCGAGGGAATTTAATTGAATCAGAAAGTGCGAAGGAAAATACGCAGCCAAGCATGGAATCCCAAATGATGTCCCAGTTCATGCAGATGATGAAAACGATGGAAGAGAACCGAAAAGCAACAGAAGACAAACTTCTAAATTTATTGACATCAAATCAACGAGAAAATGAAACTCTTTATCGGGTGTTACCAGATTTTAGCCAAACAATTGCCAACTTTGATGGAGAAACATTGGGCAAGACCGCTTTAGACTGGTTATCTAGTTTAGAAAGCACAGCAATATTGCATAACTAGCCACAGGAAGTATTGCATAATTTTGAAGAAGAAAATATGTTAAAATTGTCCGTCAAACTCTGTTGCCCTGTTTCCTGTTTTTTAAACAAAAGTGACACTAGTGACGGCAGTCTATCAATTAAGAGTATTAGTGATAGTTATTATTAATTTCCTGATTGTAATGGATTCAACAAAATTTAAGTGGTGTTTTGTTCCACATTCCACATAGCCAATTGCATTATCTCCATAAGAACTGCACTATAATTTTCCAAAAATAAATAGGTATTTTATATTATAAAATTATTATTTTTTATTTATTTTATTTATATTATACCTAAATAAACACAATAAAATATTAAAACGATCGTCTCTTTTTAAAAATTCAATTCATGATATCAATTTTCGGTAAAATTTGCGAAGTAGCTTTCACAAATCAGTTTCACACATTCTGCTTTAATTCTAAGGTAAGACATTAAATGATTATTACTAAATAATAATTTTACTTAATAAAGGAATTCAAAGATTAAGGAAAATAACTCGTAGACTTGAAAATATTTTATGCGACAGTGTTACTGACAGACTGACACTACTGACAGTGTTGACAGAGCGTCTTCCTCCAATTTTTTCCTTTACGCAATCATTTACACATAATTTCACTACAATGTAACAGCCGTTGTGAAATATTATATAAAAAAAAATCAGTTTTAAATAATTATTTTAAAACTGTTCTGACACATTTCTCAATCTCTAATTGTGCATACATACTAGTTAGTACGAGTAGAATTATATTATCTACTTTTTTCAATTTGGTCAACAACCCTATTGGATGGGTTTGCAAGCAAGCTCCTATGGCAGTTGTCACAATAGTTACACAATTTCCAGGCTGTCTATCAAGTTATCGATTTAGATTTTTCTACGTTTCCAGTTTCCATGTTTTCTGACTAGATATTATAAAAGTTGTTATACCGTAAATGTAGAACCAACATTGTGTTTTCTGAGGGACAGCTGACAGTTGCATGCATTGAATCTCAAAACTTTCAGACTTTTTCAATAGTTTCGTTAAATTGCGAATTACAGTGGAATTCCGTTATAAAAATATCCTATGGGACAGTGTATTCGCGATGTACAAAACAAAGGATGTAATAAACAAACTTAAAGTTAACCTACTAAACCTACTAAAGTCAACTAAAGGGTGAAAATACGTCACAATATGCGGCGGGTCAATAATAGCGGATCCCCGATAATCAAACTTTACTATATCTTAGAAAACTAAATATTCATCATATTTACAAAATTTTGTAGTACCTACTATCAAAATATGAACAAATAAATATTATTAAACAGTAACGTTGCTCAGTATATTCTAAATTATAAATGCTAATTTCTTTTATCTTGCAAAAGAAACAGTTTTAAAAGATTAATTGAAAAGCAAAATTTAATTAGAATTCAAAATATTAAACACTTCGAGTTTTTAGTACGTAATTTAGTACAGTGTCAAAAAGAGTACCAATAAATGAGACATTTTCAGGCAAAATGTTCTCCAATAAACTTCAGTAACCTGTAACAAATACTTATACAACTTATACAAATAATTATATGTATATGTTAATTGTTAATAAGTTAATGTCACAATGAAATTGTGATTAAAAATACTCACCATATAATAAATCTACAATAAATTTTAATTTGAATGCATTGGAGGTTTTGTCCCTAGTTTGTTAAATGTCTTATAAAGTGAATTCACATTAAAAAATTATTAAGCGCAGCACCTTGATTAAATCAAAAACCAATTCTAGCGTCATTCTCAATTACATTCTTATATACAAAAAAAATGAAATTGACGCAAGCCTTAGGTAATTTCAGCACTCTAAAGCAAAATATAATATCCAATTAAAAATATGTTAGAAATGTACTGATAAATTATTTCATTAGGTACCTACATTATTTTCCGACCGTTCATAAATATTTGATTTGCAATGACTGACGTATACAAATTGTAGTCAGTTCTATGAAAAACCCTGACCAATATTCCATCCCGGAACTAATAAGACAATAAATCATATAGATGCAATATAACCCTTTGACTCCTGTTCGAAGTGCGTGCAGTAGGGTGATTGCTCTTGCGATGCCAATTTATGGGTACCATAAATTCTTGCAGACATACCTGGCAAATAAATTGTTACAATGCCAGAGACTTTTGCCACACTCACGATTATATCGGTGTCAATAACTGGACATTGGTTAGACCTGCTATATCCTTACCTACATACAACAAATTACAAAGAAAGAGTTGGTATTAATTAACATTTTTTAATTAAAAAAAGAAACTTTCCTTTTAGGTCACTAAATTGTTTGACAACAATTTATCCTACTTAATAATATATCTTGCACTATGCGCTTGCAGTTAAAAAAATTTTTTTGGAACTCGAATGTTTTTAGAACCAGAAGTATTTAATGCAAAAATATGAATACTACCTACCGCATTGGATTTATTTCCTTAAAGGTAACAATCTTAACATCAAACAGAACACTATTAAAAAGTACTTAACTGAATTATTTGTCAAAAATTATCCTAAAATTTTACTTTAGATAATTATAGATTCCTTTCTTGTCTATTCTTAATGACTGGAATAATCGTCTTTGGTTAGAAGTTTTAGTTAGTCTTGATTCAGGTTCCATATTGTTTAGACCTAACCCCAGAAGTAGTAAAATTGGAACCATGAAACGAAGACTAAAAGTAATAGAAATTTACGAATATATTACGACAGTATAAAGAGAACTTTTATCGAAACACAAGATTACTTTAACTTTACCTAATCGGAAACGAGTCATTATAATAGTAAAAGCAAAGAAAGTTAACGTTTGTGAACAGCTTTTCTTTCAATTCAATTTATTATTGTAATTAGGAGTGGATAGAATCGATCAATCAAGTTTTCAATAGTTGCGATTTGAAAACAATTAACAAATTAATTTGAACCAACAGATAAAATTAAATCTTCTTCATACAAGGTCTGTTCAGAAAATAACCGAACTCTATTTTTTTTAAACTTTATCATTGATTCTATATATTATTGGCCCCTGTCTCCTTCAATGTTCTCCCCTCCCTTATTCTCATACTGTTCCCAGCGGTGTTTCCTTTTCGAGAAACAGTTCTGAATAGCTTAATTTAAAATGGCCTTTAAAGTCTGTGACAAATTTGTTTTGATGTTACCAATAGCCTGAAAACGATGTCCTTACAACACTGATTTTAATTTAGGAATAAGAAAAAATCGCAAGGAACCAGGTCTGGCGAGTAAGAAGGGTGAGGGAGAACACTAATCTGATATTTGGTTCAAAACAGACGAATTAATAAAGCTCACCGTGCGGGCGCATGGTGCAAGTTGTATCAGTTCAACTTTGGTCTCTCTTTGCGGATGTTTTCACATAACCGTGATAAAACGTCTTGATACATATGGTTCACTGTTTCACTTTGAGGCAAGAATTGAAAATGCACAATTCCATTAAACTTGACAAAAACAGTGTGTATTACTTTGACGTTGAATCGAGAATGACGTGCTTTCGTGGGTCGCGAAGATCATTTGCCAATGCATTGTGATGATTGAACTTTTGTCTCAATGTCGTAGCCGTAAACCTAGCTTTCGTCTCCCGTTATGATCCTTTGAATGAAATCACAAAACCTCCACCTCCTTCTGTTATTCGGTCATCAAAGAAGGAACAAATTTTGCTGCAACTAGGACACGGGAGTCATCAGTTGAAGTCGAAGGCCTTCCAGGGCGAGGACCATCTTCAATTACCTAATTGACGACCACTTTTAAATCGTAACATTGCGTACGACCCAGAACATCATCTCCGTAAGCTTGTTTAAAAAGTTGAAAAGTTTTCCCCAGTTCACGCAAAAATTTACGTTGAATCCAGTAAGGATCTGGTCAAAAATATTTTATAGATGACTCTATTCATCCTTGAAACTGATGTGTAGTTAGGCAAATTGCCAACTTGCAATTACGCAATTGTAAATTTGTCTATTTTCGAGAACACGTGTATTTACAATGAAATAAATTTCCAGGTAAAATTTTTTATAGGTGACCACAACTTGCAACTATACCTACCATTTCTAAAGTGACATACATATGTATGTATAGAAATAATATGTCTCATTGTATTATTTTTCTTTATAATGTATCTATCTAATATAATCAGTCTAAATGCTTTACTAATGATTTTCTAAAAACTAGCAAAAAATAATAAACTGTCTCATTATCTACATACATATAACAATCTATTTTTTATTATTCGGCATCTCTTGAATTAGAAGACATTTAGCACTAAATTTGTCAAAAAAAATCTTATCAATTCTTTAAAATGCTCTACTACATATGTTTATCATGATTTAACCAATGAATTATTTTATCAATGCGGCTTATAATTTGAAGTGAAACAAGTAGATCAATTGTTTTTCATGTATTTAATCGGATTTTATCAATGCGGCTTATAATTTGAAGTTAAACCAGGTATGTAGATCAATTATTGTTTTCCATGTATTTAATTCAGATTTTGAATTACTTCAGTTCAGAGATATAGAAACTAATTTGTAAATAAAACAGGGAAGTTGCCTACAATAACCCAGACCAATAACAGCATCTAATATGAAAATATTACAGGTAGTAATACAAAAATAATACAAATGTCCAGAATTAATTTATTTAACTCAATACTGAACCACAGTTAAACAAAATTTGTTCATAGAATGTAACAGAGCTGATTCTTCTCATCAAAACAAACAAATTAAATAAAAATACTTTTTCGCATAACATTTCCTAAGGTTCTATGAACTTTCCAATAAGATTACAAGGCAAGAGCAATTGAAGATACTGCCTAATTGGTAATACGTTTCCCTGATAATGACACTTCATATCTTCATGTAAAATTTGGAAAACGTAATTAATAGTTTCAGCTAAGGTATTTGACATTGAAGATAATCTCATACTTGAATGGACCCCTAATGGAAGTATTGTTTACTGAGCTTTTTGTGTAGAGAACATGTAGAACAGAATAAGTAGAAAAACCACGACAACGTTGTCAGAAGCGAATTATAAAAGGAAGTTAATTGTTTAGTTTCAATTTCTCAAGAACTAGAGGGCCAAATTATAGAAAGTGGTAATTCATAATAAACAATTTTACATCCAATAGTTGAAGGATTATAAGGTTCTTCGAAATCGTGTTAGGAAAAAATCGTTATACCTGGTTCTTTATATTGCCGAAAGGAGTTAGCGCCAAAAATTTGTTGCAACCATAGAGCACCTAGCCTAGAGTGTACGTTTCCTACCCAAAGAATGGGAACCGGTGGTGGCATTTTGCGGGGAAGTGGAGTGTGCAAGATAATCTGACCGCGCATAAGTACTTTGAATAGATCCGGATTGATATTTTTACACTTTTGGCAAATATTCATTTTTCAAGTTTGGAATTCAGAAAATAATATATTTTAATGCCTTGTTCATATTAAATAAAACTACAGAATAATTTAAATATATTTATTGTCCTTTCAGTAATGTTAGTTTATTTAATATTTGTCTTTTAGTAGATTTCACTGAATTAAATATTTTAACTTGATGATTTATTCTCACATCGATATACTTTTCACATACAGTCCTCACAAGTTCTTATGCATATTTTTAAATATGTTCACATTCAAAAAGTTTTTTAATACATGATACACAATTTTATTTTTCTGTAGCATGGGTGTACTGTTCTTATAGTTATTAAAAAAGTATATTATTTTTTCTGATAATTAAATTGTCGTTTTTCTCTTTTAAACGACGTTTATCTTCTGCGGGTTATCTTTTTTTTTTTGTTTTTTGGAAATGAAGGAAACTTCTAACTTCGTATTTCAGTTTCTTCTTTCCTAGGGTATCATCACTAAACTGTTTATATAACCCCCTTTATATAACCCATACTTTTCATTATCCGTAATATTCAAAGTTGACATCGAAGATGTACTACTTAGGTTAGAATATGATGACTGCGACGTGATACACTGAAAAAAAGATTTATTTGGACTAAATAAATATCGTTTCCCATGAACTAATCCTAGTTTTGGATATTGCCTAACGTATATAGTGTGAAAAGTAACTAATAATAAGTTCATAGTTTTGTAATAAATCTTATTTGAATGTTAATTTATTTTTACTGTAATATTACATTTCGCCTCTTATTATTATTAATCTACATATTTTAAGACGCAGATGACATAAGATTATTAGAAATATATCCTAACTTAATGTGAACTAACAGTTTTTCAGTGAAAATAGGTTATTTTAATATTAATTAATCAATAGTTTATAAAAAGTGAATTGTTTTTTACATTAATATTGGAGTATGTCTTTCTTGATTAGTCTCAAAATTATATACTTTCTCAAATTTAATTAAACTGATAATTAGATAACTTATCTAACTATAAATTTATAATTAAATTTCAAAAGGTACATAGTATTGAGATCTACTAATAGAAAAGCACATACGAATATATACGATACTTTTATTCGAACATTTCATTTTGCTAAAAATTAATTTTAAGACTTAAATATATTGTCCAAAACTACTTGTCATAGTTGTTGACAGTTTAATGATTCAAAATAATTTTCGGATTTTTAAATTGGCTATTATTTTAAATTGATGAAACTACAACAGCAACACTACGTCCTTATCTAAAAGTTTTTGACGAATATTACTTGTTGGGCTCTAACTTCCACAGTTTCTGTATCCATTTTAATTAGGAGCAAACGGAACACAGTACTGTGTAACTATATGCACATGTTATATTATGAATATGATCTAAGAACAACAACAAGAAACACTACCTTTTGATATAGTCCATACTAGCCTACTGAACTACACAATACACTACAGGCACCTTGCATACATAGCCGCCATGATGGCAAAGATACGACTGTAAGGGGAGAACACAACTTTGTCACGTGATTGAAGTAATTTTTAAATAATATTTTTTAATATTGAACTGATAATAGTTTTAAACTATATAAAAATTTAACTTTTATAACCAGCTGGTTCACATTTAAGAAATTACATATTTGGAATAATTTTCGTTTAAAGTTTAAATCTAACTTTTGATAGGCCAATATAAAATAATATTTATTACATAAAAACGAATATAATTTTCTATTAAAAATGAATTCTTTTAATTCTCCTAACAAATATTTTAAAATCACAAATGGTTATATTAAATCTAATTTGTTAATTATAGACAAACCTGTTGTAAACTGTTTCTTTTTTTAATTCAAACAAATCAAATGACTTGTATTGAATGTAACTGGTTTATCATAATACAACTAGCATAAATGTAAACTGACTGCATTCAAAACAACCGATTGCTTTAATAGAAAGTAATTGTTTTTTCAGTGTAGGTTGGCTGTTATTAGCCGTCAAAGAATATGAAGATTGGGACTGTTCATGTTCATAAAAAACTATTAGTGAAGATAATTTTATAAAATTATGTGGTGAGCATTAAAATGTTCACTAAGTATTGGAGAGAATTATTTTTAATAGCCATCATGAAAATAAACACCAATTGCGACAAAAAACTAAATGTAAATAACCGATTGACAATATGAGCCTGTGGATGGGCTGAAGTTAGGCTGATGGTTGACTTCGCCGGGTTACCTCTACAGTTCAGTCTATGTTGTCTATGGTTGCAACGTTGCATTGTTATATCCTGTATTGTTTATTATTAACGCTTACCTCGAAAAGTTTAATTTACAAATTTTCGGATTCTCTTTGCAAATTACTCCTCCATTTACTTTTGTGATAAAGTTACCGTGTCATACTTTACATATACCTACACGTAGAGTTGGAATATTTACGGACAGTGTGGTCATATCTTTATTTAAACCTTTTTTTACTGTTGTCTACTGTTGCTATAAGTTAAAGTCTCCTTGAGAAAAAGGTTACAGCTTACATTTGAAATAGTAAATATAAAATTAAATAAGTTTTTGAATAGCGCACGTACATAAAATTAAAATGATCCCAAAAGTTAACTTCACAGTTAACAAAAATGTAATTACTTACAGAAAATTACTTGCTTGTGGTTATATTTGTGGCACTAGGTGTATATTTACCAAATTAGCTACAATAGTTAACTGTTATCTGGTCAAATTAGAACTAAAAAATGCTTGCATACTGACTGATTGTAGATATAATGCAGATACGGCCCTTCTGTACCGATCGTAATAGATATCTCAGTGCTTGATAAAGGAATATAACTGTATCGTCTATTGGCATAAATTCAAAAGCATGTTTAAGTATCCATATAATAAAGGTTATTTTCTACGATTGGCCATATTCACATAAATCGATAAAATCGGGAAACCTGCAGTAACCACGTTCCAAGGAATTGGGGATTCTACATTATAACCCAAGTTCTGGTCGGCCAATACTGAAGGCATATAAGTAACAAACGAGGAACGGACCTCAGCGTGAGTGACAGAGCCTACTGGATGCATAAAGCCGCATCAGACTATTGTTGAAAGTAAAAGGACACAATTATTATTCATTTGTAAATGTCAGTTGTGCCCGATATTCAATATGGTGGGAGTCACCGGACCACACGACATGCTTGATAAATGATGTTTGATTCTTAGGACAGCTCTGTTTTTGAACACTTTTGCGATGTGCTGTTGAATATTTAAAGTCCTGCTTCGTGGGACGTGCTTCCGTCTGTTTCTTAGTGTACATTCGGCGACGCTTCTAGTAGAGTTGACATGTTTTCCTTCGTCTGATTATAAATAATACGTAGGTTTTCTGCCCTGATGTGCGTTTTCGGTTTTTACGGCACTTCCGCAAGACATTTCGAAACATTAAGTGGAGGGAGCATTAGCACAAATGTATTGCTTGCTTAACATTCAAATATCCTTAATAGTTTGAAAGATTGTACGGCTTTATTTTACTTGAAGTAATATAACGATCTCATATTTTTTGCTACTATCAATATTCAGTTAAATATCTTTTTAATTATCTAAATATGAATATTACAAAAAGCATTAACAACAGTTTTGTGTTCAGCTTTCTGAATTATTTATGTATAAGCCATGTCATTGTATTATAAAGTAATCAAACACATAAATTCTTAAACGTACTAGAAAAGAAAATGGTAGAATATTTAATTTAATATTAATCTCTATAAAAATCAACCTAGAGTTGATTAATAAAGTAAATTACTTAATTTCACACATTGTATTCCAAATCAATTGAAGTCCGACAGTATTAAAATATTTGCTAAATAATCTAAGTAAATATAAAATTATTCAAAACCACGGATTGAGGAAGATTATGATAACCAAAATATGTTCTAAAGCTACTAATTAATTTTTCTTTTACTACTTTTCTACAGTTATAACCATGTAAATAACTTTCAAATGGGCGCCCCCTTAAATATAGAAACTTTTTATAAATCGAACTATAAAATAAATATAAAATTATTTAAAAAATATTCTTTGACATATTTAAATTACTTACAAAATCTGCTATTCGAGTTTACTGTTTATATTGTCATGTCTTTGAATATTGTGAGAGATAGTTATGAGTTAGTTAAATCTTTGCTAATATTTACTAATTATCTGAATTCAATGCACCAATAATATCCACATTATTGACTCTTTATTGATGTAAATTTGGTCAAATACAGGCTGTTACAAATTCGTTACTCTCTACAGGGATCTCGGAAACGGTAAGAGATACGAAGTATCTTAAACGAGGGCAAAGTTGCATAATCAGGAGACCAACATTATACCTCTAAAAATTAAAGCTGACATGATTAGTTTTCGAAATATTTGAAAGAAAACGAAATTTTAGAAATACGTTTTGTTTCAATTCAATTTCAATTCAATTTGAGGTAATATTGAAAAAAAGAACTCTCTCATGGCAACTTTTTACCCTCTATCGAATGGCATAATCAATTTATATTGGATTTCACAATGTCTAACGACACTTAGGGTGTACGATAATTCAAGAAACATACAAATCTAAATAAACAATTTGAGATATTTTGGACGAATACATTGAAGATGGATTTTTCAAGACTAAACGTCTGAATCTGCTTTGGGCTGAGGTAGTACAGTATTGGGAGTCATGAAGGCTTGCAAAAAATGTAATAAAATTTCCAGGGTCATATTTAAAAAAAAATACTTAAATTGATGATGGTGCTGGAGAGACGAAACGTTTCGTATAAAAATTGATTATGCCATTCGATAGAAGGCATGAAGTTGCCGTGAGAAAGTGTTCTTCTTTTTTCAATATCACCCCAAACAAGACTGAAATGAAACAAAAACGGATTTCCAAAATTTCGGTTTTTTCAAATATTTCGAAAACTAATCTTGACAGCCTTGATTTTTTAGAGGCATAATGTTGGTCCCCTTCTTATGCAACTTTGCAGAGAGAAGCGAATTTGTAACAGCCTGTATAAGCAGCCTGTTTGAATATCCTAGAAACAATTTTGGTTACGCATGTTTCAACCATATAAGTATACTTTTTTACTATGAAAAATTTTTAAAGAAAAGCGAAATTAAGTGAGGTACAGCGTGAATAATGCCAATTAGGTATATGCTATAATATGTTAAATATATCAAATAAGTAATTAAATAATGTTTCGATCCTGTTCAAATGTTGTAAATGTTTGGACAGCAACCTGGCATGCTGTTAATATTAACTTTCTGTGAAAAAAACTGTCAACAGAAGATTGGAGGAATATTGTAGACGATTTCCTAGACTTCTTTTCTCTTTACCATGGCAAATTGTTGATTAAACAGTCTTATGTTGAGTCACCTTATCCACGTCTGTTCTGTACTGGTTACTTTACGACTCACCCTGTATATGTACCAAATATGTTCTTAATACAATTATATCCAAAATTCTTTAAAAATGGCCAAGTCTGCTCTAATAATGTTTAAATTTTTTAAGAAATTTTTCATTATTATTTTATTCACGCAATTTTTATAGTTCTATTTTCATAAAAATTAAAAAATGGAGAACGAAATTTCTCTTATTGTTAACATAAAAATGAAAAAGAAAATGTTCAAAAACTGAAATGTTAATTTTAATCTAATCCTAAATTCTATTTGTTACTTACAGCACGCGAAGATATCACCAAAAATAAGCGGTTCATTGAAAGGAAGCTATGACGGTCCAGAATGACAGTATGAATGCCCAAGAGACCATTTAGAGGAGCTAATACTGGTAGTAAATAGTTGTTGTTAAATCCCTTCAAATCACGAAGATCATTAACTAAGTAAAGTCAGTGCTGTAAATGCGAACGGTCATTATTTATCTAGTCTAGTTGGCTATGATCATGAACACCAACCACATTCAAAGATAATTTGACTGGCCTTCACCCACTACCCTACAGACTTTTGTTAAGAACACTATTATTAATAGATATATAAGGCAGATGCCTTTCTTATTCCTAATTAGATGAACTTTCTGTAAATTACAGTAATAAATATTTTCTTAAATAATCTTTTCTTTTAATTTATTTTGTGTGTTGTGTTAATATAGGTACCTAAAAGGGAATCTGTAAAATACATTTACATAATAATTTTACATTTTTAGTCATATTTTTTGAACGGAGAGAATATGAAAATGTCCCATTTTCTACACCGTATCCACCTAGTGCGCGTAAGTGCAACAGGTTAATAAAATATACAACATATTTTTTTTCTACAGAGTTGCCTACTTTCCCGAGCTGCACAAAATGATAATATATTTGCATATACAGGATGTTCAGTTTTTCCTGGACAGGTACCAACTTAATTTTTTTTTTTAATGGAAACCTATATTTTTTATGGCATTATCGAATTCTACGTGAAAAATTAACGGGACTTTGTGTTATGATCCCTATTAAAATATTGATAGTTTTCGAGATAATCGACTTTTCATTTTCATTTTTAAAATTTGAAAAATCTCGACTTTTTCAACTAGAACACCCCGTGTTTTATGGAAAGCTACCATTTATTTGTAAATAAAATCAAAAAACCATAAAATCGCTACATGTGATTAAGAATTAGCAAAATATGGGAAATGTTTGCTAGCAGCATGTATTTACAAAGCAAATAATCCAAATTTACAGAAATTCACACTGTTTTGAAAATGTGAAGGAAATGTTTTAATGAACAGCAAATGCGAATTTTGAGAAAACTACCAGGAGACATGAAAGTAACAACGATAATATTTAGTTTAAAGTTGTGGCGTCTGCTGTTGAAGCTCCAAATATTAGTCCCAGGAAATTAGTAGTAATCTTGGAGTTTTCAAAAGCTTGACAAATAAAATACTGAAGAAGTTTCATCCGTATCATATTGAAAATCAAGCACTGTTACCGTAGTTATGAAAGTTATTTGTGAAATTGGAGATTAAAACATTTGAATTAATAAAAATTTTTAAAAAGGAATACTCATAGTCTCAAGCTAACTTAAAATATATACCCTTACAATATTTTTCCCGACAAAGGAACGGGCGCAAATCCGGTATTTTACATCAAAATGTTTTTTTTTTTGCAAAAACTACGCAACTTAGGTATAGGGAAAGCTATTAAAAAATTGTAGGGTCTACAGAAAGGCATCTAATGAAATCATAAAACACATAGTGTTCTATTTGAAAAAGTCGAGATTTTTCAAATTTTAAATTATCAGGTTTGGCACGATTTTTTTGTCCCTTGTATATCGCAGGTCAACTTTTGATACGGTTTCTGAAAGAGTTATCTTCACTCTACAGTTCTTGAAAAAAAAAAAATAATTTCTAGCTGTCATACAATCATAATTATGTCAACTACTAGAAGTGACGAAACATAAGTAAAAAAAAATGAAAAGTCGATTATCTCGAATACTATCAATATTTTAATAGGGATCATAACACAAAGTAGTAGGTTATTATAGCCGGTGCTGAGACTCCCCCCTCCACTTTCGACCTTGGGATGACCTTGGGCGACCTTGGATGACCTTGGATGACCTTGGATGACCTTGGATGACCTTGGGATGACCTTGGATGACGTCATCCGTGACCTGGATGACATTGATAGAGGTCACGGTGACCTTCACTTGACCTGGATGACATTGGTAGAGGTCACGGTGACCGTCATTTGACCTCTGCATATGNATAAGTTATATCTTTTATTAACCTAAATATTGGACTTACGCGCACTAGGTGGTCACGGTGTACATATATGCAAATTAAGAGTTATCCAAAAAATCATTTTGAAAACGACAAATTTTTAAACTTAATAATAGAATTGTGGACAGAAGTTGGTTATATATACTGCGTGTAACGTAAAGGTTGGGAATAATAAATTAAACGGTGGATTTTTTGGTTTAAAAAATTATTTTTTCTCATATGAAGTCATGCTCTACGGGTTTTCTTTTCCAAGCTACAGTTAAAGTTTCAAAAAATTTAGTTTTTCTCCAATAACTCGACATTCATGGAATGAAATTTTAGCCTTAGCTTAATTTGATAATCCCCTAGTAAAAGGAAAATGATTGACTTTGTAAGTTACTCAGTGGCGTGCGTACGGATTCTACCGTAAGGTTTTTCGAAGAAAATTGTGGTATGCCAGTGGTAAAAATATTTTTTAATGTTTTTATGATCCATTTTTTATTTTAAACAAAATTACCCTCTTGCGTTTTGTTACCAGCTCTTGTAATTTTTCTGCAAATAAAACTTTTATTTTTTCTCTCTGCTGACATAGGAAAATAAAAATAACAAAAACATAATGCAGTATGCTTTGATTCAGCCACCGAACATGGTCAAATAGGCAATACAAACAGTTTGTGTCTTCAATCTTCATAAGCTCCATTGAATTCCATCCATTTTTCCGTTCATTTTTATCCCTACACAATTTTCCGCATCCTGATTTTCTTATGTGTATTTTTTATATGTACATATGTGATTATTATGCTATAAACAACTGGTTATTTATATAAACTGATTTTTTAAATTTATAACAACTAACGTATTAAAAATGTATACCATATGTGTTAAAAATGTCAGAAGCAGTTTAGAAATTTAAAATTTTAAATAAATTTTTGATAACATTGTTGCTCGAAATTGGCAGCCCTAAGATCTAATGGTTATTCTAACACGATTGCTTTAATTTTAGTTACAATATGCCGCTTTATAATAATATATTATTTCGAGAATTGTTCTTCTACTTCAGGATTATACTTATATTCCTTATTTTTTTCAAAAGCAATATCACAATTTTTTTCCATTTCTGGAATACAATAATTAAGCTCTGCATCAATCCGTAGCATTCCCTACTTTCATATGTTTTATTGATGTGGAATATTTTTGCTGGGAGAAATCATTTAATTATATATTGCCATAATTCTCAATAATTAGTTATAGGTAAGATGCGAATAATAATTTTCTGTTTATGTAACTATGACCTTCAATGTCACTTCATGATCGATTAAAATTATTTTTATTGATATGGATATCGTTCATAAAATTTTCACGAAAATAACTCAGTATTTCTAATGAACGGTCTCAATCAATCCCCAGATAAATTATATTTTTGTTAATTGTAATTTTTAGTGCAAAATTTAATTTGTCATTACCAATTTGCTGTACGTTTCTGAAAACCACAGCGAGTTACATAAAACCAAACTTACGTTAAGTAAATGACAGATTTATTTTCCTTTTATTAAACATACGACAAAACTAATTGTGAGACAATATTTTAATTAAAATTAGCAATAGGTGCACAACATAAGAACATACATTAGAAAATCGAATGTGCTTCCAATGTTTTTCAGTGACTATTATAGATATAGAAATGGTAAGAGGTAATTTTCTCAGAAGTTAACAAATGATTTAAAAAATTATAGAGTTTAAGTACGGTCATGACCTCGTTTTCTTACAATGATGTTGCGAAAAACTTTCAGAGCTGATCTTTCTCGTCAAAATAAACGAAAATAAAAATAAGTAGCTCAATTTCCAGGCTGCTTGCCACTATTTAAATTTCTGACATTTCGACTGACGTCTCCAGAAGAACATAGGTATCTGAACCATCACAAGGCAACAGAAATCCAGGAGAATAGAGATGAAGACGAAGAGTTAGAACTACCTGGAATTTGGATTCATCCCCAGAAATCAAAAACCAGAACAGCAAGGGCCAATGAAGATTAATAATAATAATAATAATAATAATAATAATAATAATAATAATAATAATAATAATAATAATAATAATAATAATAATAATAATAATAATAATAATAATAATAATAATAATAATAATAATAATAATAATAATAATAATAATAATAATAATAATAATAATAATAATAATAATAATAATAATAATAATAATAATAATAATAATAATAATAATAATAATAATAATAATAATAATAATAATAATAATAATAATAATAATAATAATAATAATAATAATAATAATAATAATAATAATAATAATAATAATAATAATAATAATAATAATAATAATAATAATAATAATAATAATAATAATAATAATAATAATAATAATAATAATAATAATAATAATAATAATAATAATAATAATAATAATAATAATAATAATAATAATAATAATAATAATAATAATAATAATAATAATAATAATAATAATAATAATAATAATAATAATAATAATAATAATAATAATAATAATAATAATAATAATAATAATAATAATAATAATAATAATAATAATAATAATAATAATAATAATAATAATAATAATAATAATAATAATAATAATAATAATAATAATAATAATAATAATAATAATAATAATAATAATAATAATAATAATAATAATAATAATAATAATAATAATAATAATAATAATAATAATAATAATAATAATAATAATAATAATAATAATAATAATAATAATAATAATAATAATAATAATAATAATAATAATAATAATAATAATAATAATAATAATAATAATAATAATAATAATAATAATAATAATAATAATAATAATAATAATAATAATAATAATAATAATAATAATAATAATAATAATAATAATAATAATAATAATAATAATAATAATAATAATAATAATAATAATAATAATAATAATAATAATAATAATAATAATAATAATAATAATAATAATAATAATAATAATAATAATAATAATAATAATAATAATAATAATAATAATAATAATAATAATAATAATAATAATAATAATAATAATAATAATAATAATAATAATAATAATAATAATAATAATAATAATAATAATAATAATAATAATAATAATAAGTTTATTTACAAAAGTATATGACAAACTTAGAACAAAATACATTACAACATAAAATCACAACATGTATAAAACATGAATAAAACAAATCAAAATTACAAAACAATGATATAACAGAACTTATGTAAATAAACTAGTAAGTCACTGAAGCGGCTACTACCGCTTGTGCGTGACTATACAGTGAACAATACACTTCTACATATATTTATCAACAGATAATATAAAACACTTCTTTACAACACTTAAATATCTATAAAACACTAAACTTAATTTTTTTGACTTATGATGTTATGAAATATTTCTCTGCCTCTTTCATGAATCCATAGCTTTACTTTATGCTTAAAAGAGCTATATACATTTATATTTTTAAGATTATTTGGTAAAATATTATACAACCTTGAAGCCAGATAGTTAAAATTTCTTTGTCCTATTGTTTTTACAGACCTTGGATTAACATAATTGTCTCTGTTTCTAGTACTATATGGGTGATTTATCGATTGCGGAATTAAATATTTTTTTTTATAGTTTTTTATTAAAATATTATAACAAAATAATTGACGTACATCCATTAAACCGCTTTCTCTGAATAACTGGTCGCTAGGGTAAGTAATGGTTTTTTTATATATCAATTTAATTATCCATTTTTGAATAATATTTAAATTTTGTAGGTGGCTATCAGATACTCCACCCCAACCAATTATACCATAATTCAAGTGTGACTGTACTAAGGCATAATATAATATTTTTAAGTGGTACGTATCTAAGAAGTCTCTTAAATATTTGAGTCGAGGTAATAATCCTCGGATTTTTTTTACAATATTTGCTATTTGTAGGTTCCACCGTGCATGTCTGTCTATAATTACACCCAGATATTTTATAGACTCTTCTTCAGGTATATTTGTATTCTGATCAATAATTAGTGGACCCATATGAGGTAAACGTGCTGCATAGGACGTAAATGGAAGAAATTTGGTTTTTTCTACATTTAAGGTAAGTTTATTTTGCTCAAACCAAGCTTTTATATTTCTGAAATCTTTTTCTGCTTTTATTTTTAGGTCTGACCAAGATTCTGATTCATACCACACAGCAGTATCATCAGCAAAACTTAGAATGGAACCATTTACGTTAAGGGTAAGTAAATCGTTTATGTAGATTGTGAATAATAGAGGACCCAAAACCGTTCCCTGTGGAACCCCATAGGTAACGGTTTCTAGATTACTTCTTACCCCACCAATATTTACTTGTTGTTTTCGGTTGCATAGGTAGCTTTTTATTAAATTATGTACATTTCCTCTAATTCCATAATATTTTAGTTTTTCAAGAAGTATTTTGTGGCTGACTGTATCGAATGCTTTAGAGAGATCAACGAAGATGCACAGTGCAGGATTTTTCTTATCGATAGCATTATATATATATGATGTCAATTTGTAAATGGCATCCTCCGTTGACCTTCCTTCCCTAAAGCCATACTGCCGATCTGATATTAGTTTATATTTTTCTAAAAATTTAACAATTCTTTTTTTTATTATTTTTTCTAAAATTTTTGCCACATTAGATATTAAAGAAACAGGTCTATAATTAACAACTTCCATTTTATCTCCACTCTTATATAAAGGCTTGATCACTCCAATTTTTAATATGTCTGGAAAATAACCATCTTCAAAACATTTGTTTATTATGAAAGTTAACGGAACAACTATTTCATCTGCAATTCCTTTTAATGTTTCAGCACAAATTTCATCATGGCCTGGAGATTTCTTCGATTTTAACTGATTAATAATTGAATTCACTTCATCACAATCTGTATAATGTAAATACATAGTATTTTCCAACATATCATTTATCTTATGTGTACTTACATTTTTAATTTTATTTGCATAATTCTCGCCCAGTTTACTGTAATATGAATTGAAAAAATTTGACATTTCATATTTATCTGTTATTATTTTATCATCACTAATTTTAATTTCATTTATTTTTATTTCATATTTAGACTTATTACATATTCTTTTAATACTCTCCCATAACAATTCAGATGAGCTTTTATTTTGTTCAATTTGTGTTTGTCATACAGAGGAACACCATGGACGAGAACTACAGTGACTCTATACAATACAGTGGCGACAATAGAGTGTTTCATTTTTAATTGGTCCTCGTGATTTTAGCTGCCATGTTGTATCCAGTGTCAAATTCATCTGTGAAATGTCATGGTGTCAGGAGCGTTCTTATGGTGTTATTCAATATTTATATTGTTTTATTTGTGATTACTAGTGAAACTATTGGGTATTCTGTGCTAAGGGAATAATGTCTGCAGAAGCTTCATGAGGACGATGACCGTGAATTTCTTTCAGGCTTTTTGGACACCATAACAAAAAATATAAGACCTACTTATAAGGAAGTTAAGGTTCCTGCCAACATAGAAGAACTAAAATTTAATCTTAGTTTTAGTGAATTAAATTATCTTTATAATGTGTGCGGATATATTGCCCAAAGTAAAAACGTCGATCTATAAAGCATGTTCAAAATTTAGCGTACTAAAGAGATTTAGAGAACATCTTTTTTGCAATGAAGCGGTATTTTGTTTATTCTTGCAGATGGAAAGTACTTTTACAACATTTTTTGCGATTGAATCTTGACAAAACATAAATTTAAAAGAGTTTTTCTTAAAATAAATGTCTGGTTTAAATTTAGATCTACTAAATTGTCATCAGATCAAAAATAAAATTGTTAAAAGATTTATTATGTTCCGAATAAAAATAGCTTCCAAAAAATGTCAAAAAGCATGCAAAAAGCTTGCAAGTAAAAGTGTTGCTGGACATTTATTGTAACAAATACTATCACTAGTATTAAGTATTCGTTTTTCTAATGTAAACCCAATAAATTTCATTGTGTAATGTAGGTATGCTTAAATTTACTTGCCTAGAAAAGATAAACCAATAGTTGTTATTATTATATATTTATCCTTCCCTATTGCGCAAGTAGATTCTATATTCATTCATTATTTAAAATCACTTTCCAAGGGAGTTATTTGCCTAAAACTGTGCGTAAAATTTAAAAGAAAAATACTTTTGTACTTAATTTATTTTTTATAAAAGTTACTTTCAATTTGACATTGGATGCAACATGGCGGATGGGCGGGGTTTAGTCGCTATTGTCGCCACTGTTTTGCATATAGCCACTGTAACGAGAACATACAGCAAATATAAATACCATTCAGAGCAATTAATTTCCAGTTTCAGAGTTTTTTCTGATGAAGAGAATAATGTATCACTCAAAACGTTAAGAAATCAAAACGAACGACGAGGCAACCAACTCAGAAATTGTTTAACCATCGACAACTGCCACGTTCTTTCTTTAAAACGAACTCTAATGAGCCCTACAACCTTTTTGAATTTATCGTAAAACCCATTCTTACGGCTGGCCACTGTTACAGAAAAATGGAAAGAGCAAATAGAACAAGAGTTGTACCAAATTTCATTCAATTCCGATTAGGTGCAGTTTTCTCAGATATAGCAAAATATATTCACTACTTCAAAACATTAATTTCGTATCATGAGAACAATGTTTATAGGACGAAGTATGCTTATTTTTCAATAGGGAATCTACTGTAATTTTAAAATTTAAACTTCAACCATCCTGATGTTTAATATGGAATATAAATGTTAAAGAGCAAAAAAAGATAGGAACTTCACAATCTAGTACCCAGACTTTGTACTGCGAGTTGTACCTTTAACCTCACTACGACCTGATGAAGCGCAAGGTGGAATGTTTTTTTTAATGCAAATGCGTTTCTAATACCCATGTAACAGTACTATGACAGTGATCAATCGCTAATCATACATTCATATTCAAAAGCGCTCTTTTTATTAAACGGTCAAGATGTACTGAAAAGTTGATGTGTTTCTCCTGTCGACATATGAATAATAAGAATTATTGTTATACTCATATGTATGCAAATTACGTTTAAGCGTAATACTTCTCTTTTATAACACTGTTGTATTGAAATTTGCTCGAGGCAGATGTACTGTTTCTATTATGTTATTTATTATAACATTTAACTTTGTTTCAACTGAAGTTACTGCAGTTTCAGGTGTATTTTAAGTTCATATTGAATCTACATCAGTATCAGTCCTACTGATTTCCATTTTGAAAATGGAAAATACTTACAATGAATACCTTTATCTTAAAATGTTTCTTATTCAGAAGTACTCCTGATTTTGATTGAAAATGTGTGAATGAAATTTGCTATTCAATGTCTGGTATATTTAATTTTAATTGCTTAGTTATTTTTATTAATTTATATAAATGGCCTTAACTTAAACAGATGAAAAAGAAATTTGTAGGAATGTACATCAAATATAGTTTTTTATAATATTTAGTTACATGTTAAATACATCGAATAAAACAGAAGTGATCTATCCATTTGGAGAAACTACTCAACTAAAGTGGAAATAAAGAAATACGATCTTCAGTGGATTAAGTGTTTGAAAAATAAATGGATATACAATGAAAAAACAGTAGATAGGGATATAACGTCTTATTGTACGCATTCTAAAATTTGTTTTCTGCTTACTATTCGAACTGAAATTATCAAATATTTTCTGTAATTACCTTTTGGCGTAATTCAGTAGCTTCCTATTTACTAAATTTTTAAAACACTAGAAAAATAAAAAAAATAATAAATACTTAGTACTATAGGTAGTATGATAGGTATTTAAAATATTTAAAATATGTCGGTGATTTTCAGTGACATTTGGGTGATTATAAAGGATTTTTCTCTTGTTAGTGTCGAACTTCGTCTTATGCAAAAATAAGTTTACAAAAATAATTACCTGATTGATAATATTAAAACAAAAGTGCTTAAGTACTTCTATTTAATAATGATGATTTACATGAGTTTGATTTATATTATTATTATTAGGAATTCTGCCTGTTAAATATTAAAAACATTTGTCTAATTCAAATTAGATTTACAATAGTTTCTATACAAAAGTAGATAATTTGCTTGTTAAAGTAATACCTACAGGTAAGGAGCAATTAGATGTCAATACTTTACAGTACGTTGTAGTGTAAACTTACCCCGGATGAAAAATGTTTATGTACGAGGTCTGTTCAGAAAATAACCTTTTTGAATTACACACTAAAGGAGAGAGATATTTAGTGATATGCTGTTGACAGCATTGCGTTGCCTCCTCTGTAACCACATGTTCTTGGATTGTTGATATTTCATTTAGTCTTCGTGATAATTTTATTTGAGTACATCGCGTTTATGTGTTAGTGACGATTTTTGAAATGTCATTTTCTGTAGTAACGAAGTAATAAAATTTTGCACGAAACTGAGGAAAAATTGCACGGAAACGTTTCGACTTTTGAAACAAGCTATGATACTGTGGCTCGTACGCAATGTTGCGAATGGCTTTCATGATTTAAAAGTGGAAGTCAGTGGCTCAGAAAGTCAAAGATCTGGTGCGTGCAAGCCGCCGATTGACTGTCAGAGAAATTGCATAAGAGGCTAACATCTGAATTGGCTCATGTCATAAAATTCTGAAAAATTAACATGCGTCGAGTTAGAGCAAAATTTGTTCCTCGTTTGATGACCGAACAACAGAAAGAAAATCGCGTGGACGCTTGTCGAGAACTACTTGAACAATCCAGTGACGATGAAACATTCATTCAAAGGATCATAACGGGAGACGAAAGCTGGATTTATGGCTACGACATTGAGACAAAGGTTCAATCATCGTAATAGATTGGCAAAGGATCACCACGCCCCAAGAAACCACATAATTCTCCAATAATCTTCATCCAATGTCAAACTGATGCTCACTGTTTATTTTTCGAATTCTTACCTCAAGGTTAAACAGTGAACTGTATGTATTATTAATGCGTTTTACAACGATTACGTGAAGAAATCCGAAAAAAAATACCATAACAATGCTCCGCACACATAGCTTTGTTAATTTGTCAGTTTGGTGCTAAAAATCAGATTAGTGACATCCATCACTCTCCTTACTCACCAGAGACGCCAGACCTGGCTCCTTGTGAATTTTTCTTATTTTCGAAATTAAAATTAGTGCTGAAGGGACACCGTTTCAAGACTATTGATGACATCAAACCAAATTCGTCACATACTTTAAAGGACATTTCAAATAAAGCTATCCAGGACTGCTTCGCATAAGGGAAAATAATTAAGGGGAGTATTTTGAAGAAAACAAGGACCAATAAGGCATAAAATTTATAATAAGGCATAAAAGCTTAAAAAAATGCTGTATAAATAAAATAAAAACCTTTAAAAACATATCTCAATGTAGGAAAATAGATGGAGTAGCTTGAATGGAAAAAAAGTCTTTTCTGTCCATAAAATTGTCATTTATTACATTTTTCATTTTATTTTACATTGGAAAATTAGATACCAAGTCAATTTAAAGTAACACAAGAAAACTTCCTCGTTCGGTAAGTAGAGTTAAAAAGTTTGATTTAATACTTTAAATTATTTTTTATTGCCTATTTAAACGACTTATCTTGTATGTTCCAGGGAAACGTGGAAAGATGAATTATGTCAAGCTATGTGCAGTGACATTACTTTCACTATTTCTAATATCCCTATCGATTTCTCTTAAATATGTCATTTCAGAAAGTTCTGGGTTTTGATATATCCCCTGCGAATTAAGTGACTCTTTCGCTAATCGCGGCTACCGATGTTTACTTTAATGTAATTTTAACGATTTCCAAACGGCAGGTTTAGAAATTACTTGCATTATGCAGTCATTGAGTCAGTTGTTTAATAAATATATAATGAATAGGCAGTAATGCTACCTGCTTTGCTATATAATTTTAATGTTCTCAAAGGCATAACAAGTAGATTATAAAAACGACCTTTGTATCAAAGAATAGTGACCCACTTTAGTGTCTTAGAGGAAAACAGTTTTTATGAAGGTTGTTTGTCTTTTTTATATACATCTACTCAAACAAATCGGATGTTTTTCTTTTTCTTTGGTGAAATCGCCAGATTTGTATCAGTAGACTCCAGTTTTGATAGTAGAAGAATGGAGTGATTGCTCAATAATTAATCGAAACGACATTTGGTTGGTTATAATGCGATGAGTTCCAGAATTTACATTTAATTTTACATATATTAAAGGCTAAGTTGTAGAAATAACTGTTATTGAAATCCTCTAAATTTCACGGCACTGATTTTGAGTGTTCTGGGAATTCCATCAGTTTCAATCTGGAATCTGGAATTGTGGCGAGGGTAGCTTTTAAAGTTACAGCACTTAGGCTCTATGGGGCCCCTTGTACCTTCTCCCATTAGGAGATCAATCCGCCTGAGCCGTTAACCAACCTCTTACAGAGAAAAATGTGGTGAAGTTGCTCAGGGGGATCTCTCTATCTCTAATATAGGCCATAGAAGGCCAGCGCTCTAGCAATAGATTGTCTCATTGACGAGAGAGCAGTGGCTTCACATAGCACATGTAATACTGTCTCGTCTTCCCGTTCACAGCCCCTACAAAGAGGTGTTTCATTCTTTCCCATGTTGTAAAGGTGCTTCCTTAGCCAGCAGTGTCTAGTTTGAGTACCTGTCAGCACGCGAAGATTTGACCTAGATATGGCCAGGTATTTTTTGGCTGTATCCTTGCTAGGATATTCTAAGAACTCCTTAGCGAAATGACAGTTATTTGTTTCATCCCACTGTTTCATAATTTTTTTGTGGGTGTTTTCCTTAATAATTTCAGCGAGTGCTGACAGTGGATGCACACTGGAGGGACCGGGTGCAAAAATATTGAGGTCCGATGCACTCCTGGCTAGCTTATCAGCTTCTTTATTGCCATTGCACCGCTCGTGTTTCTTAACCCAATATATGCTGTTGGAAGCTGAGGTCACGACCAGTGCTTTGTGGCATTACCATACTGACCTAGTCATTATCTTTAATCTAATGGTTTTACCCGCAGTGGGCCTGTGGGCGATTTCTTTAGCGGCTATGGTTATATCTACTAATTCCATTTGTACCACAGTAGCATGCCTATCCATTGCCCACTGATATCGGATATGCAAGGATCTGTAATATATTCCACATCATACACCTTCGTTCCTTTTTGATCCGTCTATGAAGACGTTGGTTACTTCTTCGCGGGCGGTCTCCTTCCTGACGACCCCGTTCCATAGGCGACTCCTATCTTCTCCACATTCTACATCCGGTTTGAAACCAACGTTCTTGAGGCGAAGCATGGCTGTCGAGACCACTTCTCTTAGATAGATATCCAGAGGTGGTAGACACAGCATTATCTCCATTGCTATGGTGATAGCTCTAGTAATGCTCAGGCAGGCAATCCTTTGTGCTTGGCTGAGCTTTGGTTTAGCTGTCGTCTGCTGGGATTTCGGTCACCAGACAACAGCCCCGTAGGCTACCATATGTCACACGATGGCAGTGTATATCCACAACCCCTTTTGGTTCCATTCCCCAGGTTTTACCAACGGTTCTGCGGCACTGCTGATAGGATATGTACGTCTTTTTTTAATCTTCTTTCAAAATGAATATTCCATGTTAGCTTTGTATCGAGTGTAACTCTTAAGTATTTCACATCAGATGCAAAGCTTAGTGTAGTGTTTAGGAAAGTTGGTGCCTATATTGGCCACAGGTTTCTCTTCCTCGTGAAGAGAATCATCTCCGACTTCCTGGGGTTCACTGGCAGACCATGGTCCTCACACAACTTTTCAATAGGTCTTAGGGTTGTTTGCATTCTTTGGCAAGGAATCTCTTCAAATTTTCACTACTCAGCATAGTGAGGTCATCTTCATAAGCGTAAGCATAAGGGCGATGATATAGATGCCAATCGGTTTCACTGAATCTATTTCATTTTATTCGAATATTACTTACAGAGGAATTGCAAAAGAGGTTAACTTCTCAATTGGGTCATGCCATGAAATTGTGACTGAAAAATTGGACATCCATCGAATTATAGCAAAATTTGTTTCTTGTTTGATGATTGAATAATACAAAGAAAATCGTGTGGATTTTTGTCGGCAACTCCTTGAACAGTCCAATGACAATGAAACATTCAAAGGATAATAACGGAAGACAAAAACTGGTTTACGGCTACGACATGGAGATAAACGTTCAATCATCACAATGTATTGCAAAGGATCTCCACGCTCCAAGAAAGCACGTCAGTTTCGATCCAATGTCAAAGTGATGCTCACTATTTTTTCGACTTAAATAAGGGCTTTTTGAAGGTAATCGAAAATTTTATCGAAAACTTAAAAGTACCAATATTCAGTAGCGAGGTATCATTCAATGTTATTAGATAATTGCTGTTAAATTTAACAGACATTTAGACACAATCCCCAAACACAGACTTTATGAAGTGAAACTATTAAATCTTCCAGACATTCATAATAAAATATCTCAAGAAATAGAATTAATAAATGAGAAAAAAACAACAAAAGAAATAAATTAATGAAACCGCTTTTGTAGATTATGCATAGAACAAACAAGAAACCAATTTGAATATTTACGTAACACATTAATAACGTTTCTCCTTGCTAATATGAGCAAGAAACGTAGAGAAATAAGTTTGGTAACTTTTTGGGAACACCCTGTACAATGTTCAACTTCATTAAAAACGTCTAATTGGTAGCTACCGCTTTCTATAAACTTATGTACATTTTGTTTCTAAAGTTAAAAATAAAAAAAAGTAAAAAAGTTGACTTTTATAATCAGTATAACTGTATTTATGATAAAAACGTGATCTGCAAACTATATTCTTAAATTAACCACTGAATCAATCGGTTGATATCATTTATAATTTTTCGTAATTAGAACTTATCACCACATTAATTTTGTTATGTAGGGATATTTTAACTGAAACATCTTGATTAAAAAAAATAATAAAAGGAAATGTACTTACTTTCATATCCTTCTCTAAGAGATATTTATAAATATTAATACAATATTGTTATGTAAAAAAATGTTAATTTGCGGTGGTGAAATAATTGTACCTTTAGTTGTTTGTAATGTTTTTCTTTGTTTGAACTGTCGGACGTTGAATTGTTAGGTGCGAATGTTTTATTACAGCTGGCAGTGACTACTCAAAACTGTTATTCTCTATTTACCATTCCGATGGGTTAATTTACACGTATGTACTTAGAAATCATTTTCATTGTAACCGTTAACAATAGTTGCTACTATTCTGCATTATTTTTTATGTTTTCATAAATTGAAATGAATGTTTATCTAATGTCATATTGTTAAGTTAACATCGGAAATATTTTTTTCTCTTTATTTGAGTATCTTTTCACCTGCGGAAAATTTAAAAATAAATGTGATTGTTATCCTCGACTTAAATTAATTTTAAAATTTTTCACAGGCATCAAAATAACCAAATAAATAGACAAAAATTCAAAACTGTAATAAAATGATCAGTAACTTCAGATATCAGGAATAGATTGAAACTGTTCAAAACAGTGTCAAAAAAATTTGTATTTTAAATGTATGAAATTTTAAAATATTTAATGAAAATTATGAAAGTTTTATTTAGGTTCAATTTAGTTTTTGTTTAGAGTAACTAACATATAGCTTTTCTAACGACATTCTTACTGTTTCTGATGCACCTTTTCCTTCATAAGTAAAAGTTAAAATTTATTATAATATAATCATAATATAATAAATTTTAACTTTTTCTAATGGGTCAAAAAAAAGTGTGTAAAATTTCAAGGCTTTTTTAAAGGCAATATGATGCAAAAAAAAGGAGTATAGGATATGCGATCACAATTAGTCCTTCATTCTGAATAATTTTCAAAAAAAAATAGATTTTGTTAAATCTTCTGTAGAATCACTCTTGTCCATTAATGGGAAAAATCAAACATTTCTTAATTTTCAAAGCGTTCTTGATTTCATGGCCAAAAATTATACCATACATTATTTCTAATTAAATAGGGCTGTCAGGCTGTAGGGTTCAGACGACGAAATTTAATTTGTTATGTTTTATAAGAATCATTTCACGAGTTCGAGAAACAGATATTTATAGAAATCGTTGGCAGTTGACTGATTTGTGTGTCATTCATATACATAATATAAACGATTTTATCATAATCATATTTTATCTAGTCATAAAAATTTTATGTAAAATTACATCATAATATTTTGACGCAAAAGTAGGTAATGTAAACATATCATGTAAGTAAAGTTCCAATATTAAACATGTATTATACTTTTTGTATAATTCATCCAAAATGTAAAAATACATTATCGATATATGTACATTTACAACACTTACTGTGTAATTATTTTTCGCATTTTCTCACTTATACATGACGCGCGCACAGGTTTAAAGGAAAAAAGTGTTTCGTAACAGTCCGTTACTATTTATTGATAGCCAGCCAGTTCATTTATTTGTGCCGCACGTGCAGGTCCTATTTGTTTTGTATATCATTGTGCCTTGTGTAGTGTATTTATGCAAAAGAAAAGAATTTCCATGAATCCGAGATAAATCACACGTAAGGGAAATATTATATTAATTATCCATTTCAGATGCAAAGGTATTTCATTAAAATTTTTCTGTTAGCCGCCCTTGACTTGATAATACTAGCTCGTATACTATGGTGCACGCAGAGCAGAATTTTTAGACAAATTGAAATGCAAATTCCACCTTAAGTGGATTGTCTAGCTTTAGCTGGTCATATTGTAGTTGTTTTTAAATTATTTTGACCGCGAACATTTGTTTGCAGAATATACAGTCGTTTTAACCCTCTTAGTAGGGCGTGGCCGCTTTGTATTTTTTTGCCCGTATTCCATGTGACATGATTGTAGAGAGTGGTTTTCACTCCGCTTAAATGGAAAGACTAGCTAGCCATATCGTAGTTGTTTTAACTACCTTGCCCGCAAACTTTTTGTTTGCCAAATACTTGGGGCAGTACGGTCGTTTTGACCGTCTTAATAGGGCGTAGCCGCTTGGCATTTTTGCCCGCATTCCATATGACATGTAGAGAGTGGTTTTCACTCCGCTTAAATGGAAAGTCTAGCCTAGCCATATTGTAGTTGTTTTAACTACCTTGCCCGCAAACTTTTTTGTTTGACAAATATTTGGGGCAGTACGGTCGTTTTGACCGTCTTAATAGGGCGTAGCCGCTTGGTTTTTTGCCCGCATTCCATGTGACATGTCGGGAGTGGTTTTCACTCCCTTGAATGGAAAATCTAGCTAGTTATATCGTAGTTGTTTTAACTACTTTGCCCGCAAACTTTTTGTTTGCCAAATATTTGGGGTCGGTCGTTTTGACTGTACTAAAAGGGCTTAGCAGTTTTGGTGTTTTGATCACGGACAATTTGGTTGCAGAATATTTTAGGGCACTATGCGATTGCTTTAATTCGACTAAATAAGGTCTAGCCGTATTGACCTTTTGTCTGCATTTCATGAAACATGTAAAGTGTGGGTTTCACTCTTATACATGCAAAGTCTATATATCTATCTCTAAGCATTTAGTAGTTATTTTAACCATGTCACCCATAACTTGCTTTAGACATTTGGGTGTAATTCTACTGCTATTTTTACCCTCTGCATACCATGGTATACACGCAAAGTGGATTTTTCGTTCTAAAGGCTTCCTATTATAATTTTGCCTTGCTTACATAGCAAAATTTAAATAATCTGCTTAAAGCTACTTATTTTCAGAAGCAGTGATTGTACTGTGTTCCTAAATAAAAAAAAATTAAAAAAAAAATAATTTTACTGATGTTCAAATATAATGCAATTTTTTTTTAGAGATAGATCGGAGTTATATTAACCCCTTCTTTACTCTTTACGGGGTCTTACTCAAAATAGTGAGTTTGTATATACTAATACTCACCACTCCCTTTTGATTTTAACAAAAATTAGAAATTTACAACTTTTTACAGATGAGAGTGAATTAGGTGCTCAACAAATTAATGTCGTATTTAGTACGAGTTCCTGGAGATAGTTACGTCATATTAAACAGTGTAAAAGACGAGTAATAAAATTAAGAGAGTATATCAAAAAACAAAGGGGGAGGGGCGAAAATTGTGAGCAGTATGGATAAGAAGAGCTATGTGAAGAAGAGTTTACTGGTAAAAGGAGAATTTGATGTAGATAAAACAAAATTATTGAAAATAGCGTACATGAAATCTAAAAATGAGTGCATTGTTTTGTCACTCAGAGGTACTATTCTACAATGAAACTTAATGTGAATTATAAACGCAGTTTTTCTAATAACACCTTATATATTTTATTTGATTAAAATAATCTATATAGATGTAGGTGTGTACATACATGTACGTATGTGTATATAAGCAAAAAAAAACATTCGATTACAAGGTATGGCACTATCATCAAACATGAGAATCAGAGTGACATATTAGAGAAAACTTAATTGAGCAACTCCTCTGTCTCTCTATAAGTATATATAGATAAAAAAAAAGGCCGATCAAGTTTTGTTTTTTATACATACTGTTTCATTTATGACAGTGTATGAAAAGATAGCAATTGAGGAGAGGACAAAATTAAGTGATAATAAGGGAACTTTCAATGAAGTATTAGGAAGCAATTACGTAACGAAACCTTAAATGAAGTATTAGGTTAGATGAAGAGTAACCTGATAGTGTGAATAAAATGTTAATATTAACCAGAGTTACAACCTAAGAAGCGTACGAAAGTTATAAAAGTTAAAAAATATACACTGAAAGGAACATTTGACCTATTTTCACTCAATTTCACTCAATAATGTATCAATTTCTGTCCACTCGATTGAGTGAAATTTTACTCTATTAGTAGGAGTAAATACAACTAAAATTTTATGAGTAAAACCATCGGTTCAAATATTATCAAAAATGTGTAGAGTTGTCAAGGTGCCCAGTATTGACTGAAAATGTGTTCAATAATGTCACTCAATGGATTTCACTCAGACCGATTTATTTACAGTGTATATCTAAGTATATGCCTGTACATATAAATATATAATTTACCAAGTATGGAATTTTGTTGATTGTGGCCAAACAAATCAAAAAGTTTGCATCTGTTAAGATGAATTACATGCCATTTGAAGGTATAATACACAAATTAAGTTAAGTATTATTATTAAGTAATTAGTACAAGCAATATCGAAATAATCCTATCTAAAAACTACATCAACGACAGACAAAATCAAAAGGATGTTTAGGAAGTTTAAAATATAAGTTCAGACATTTAGTTGCTTCCTTTGGCTGAAAATTAATGTACAATCTAATTTGTCATGGACATATTAAACCAATTAGTAAAATGAATATAGCAACTGCATCTTACTTGGAAGAGGTATTCAATTAATAGCCATATAGGTACCAATGCCATTCAGAGACAAAGTTGTAAAAACGGCTTCCTTTAAGAATGTAACATACTGTAACTTTATAGTATGTAACTATGTTCTTTGGGCTAGACTTGAATTTGAATTAAAGTCCAAAGTAAAAATTACGGTCATACTAATAGTTACTGATGTTTCTGAAACAAAATATCAAGACGAAATTCAAAACGTTTCAAATAGCTACAGTTCTTTTATTTCCCAATGGTATTCTATCTAAATTAGCTTGAAAATGTAAACCTATTGCTTCTCTTTTTTCTGTAATAATATTTATATAGAAACGGTTTAAATGTTGCATCCTCTTTATGTCATGAGTACCCGAGCATGCGCAGTCACCATCATTAAGGAAAAAGCGGTGCTGCAATCTGCTTCCCTCAGGTCTTGTGACGCATTGTGCATGCTGATAGTAGCAAAGTTTAGTAGGGCTAGGGTTAGTACATATCAATGGCTACAACCTTTCTGATGTCCTGAGGTGATAAAAATTCTATCCCCAGGAATTTGTGATTTATCACCATTAAGCATTCATAGTATCAAAGAATGTATTTATAATCCTCGTGTCTGTATAATCTGTACTTTACGCAAGTCCTCAGTTAAAACCTAAAAAGCTGCAAGTACGTCCACTTTACCAAATTGGTAAAGGAGCGACGATTTCTAATGTTGCATAAAAAAAAACTAAAATGTATTTATTTTTCTTTATGAATTACTTTGGTTTACTTCTCCCATTTGGAGACCACAATAAAACATCGATGTCACCAAAATTTTTGGTCGATATAGAAATAGAAAAAAAAAGGACATCATGCTTGCTACCAAATATATGTAAATATAGGATTGGTGTACTTACATAAAATAATTTAAAACATTATCTACTTTGATTGAAAAGTAACACCTTATTCCATCCTTAATAATTACTAAAAGTATCCTATAAATTAAGGTTAATGCGAAAACCTACAGCAAGTATTCCGTGACTTGAAATTCTAACCTGGTTCTACTTCTTTTGTGAAAAATATAATTTTGAAAATGCTACCATTTGTAAAAAGATATAAAACCTAAACTCGTTTCACTTCTTACTTTTGCGTAAGCAGATGGAGTATAAACAATTTGGAAAATATAACAGTTTCAAATCAAAAGGATAACTGAAAGAGAAATTTCAGAAAAATATTTTGTCGAAAAGATAGTAATATAATAAGTATACTAAAAAACAGTATTTTTCTAATATTTTCTTATTATAAAATGAACCGGAATTGTGCATTATTGCAATACTGTTCTTCGAAACGAAAATGTTGACGTAGGCATAACAAAATATGTGTGTATATATGTATGTACGTGTATACCTGTATATATGTATGTAATATATGATATATAGTATAGTCTATATGATATATAGAATGTGGTATATATATATGTAGTATACAGTATTTGATATATAATATGTAATATATAATGTATGATACATAATAAGTAATATATGGTCAATAATAAAGGAAAACCGAAAAAAACAGTAAGCAGAAGAAGCCACTAGTTCTTCTGATTATCATAATTTGATAAAATATAAGTACTTCTTATTTTACTTGAGAAACTTTTATCATAAAACTATAAAATAACGCATAATTTAGAAACTTTTTGACTGCAGTTAATCGCGCTAATTGTTTACTCTAAACATCTACCAACATGAATCATAGAAGAACGGAGATGCGAAAAATAATTGTAAGATTCAATCGACTTACCTGTAAGGAAGATCAATCTCAATTATTTGAGCATCGTAGTTCTTCTATGATGGGGCCCACCCGCCACTCTTTTTTTTTACCCACAGCGCGATTGGTTCGGTCACAAAATGAACTGGCTGGCTATCAATAAATAGTAACGGACTATTACGAAACACTTTTTTCCTTTAAACCTGTGCGCGCGTCATGTATAAGTGAGACCTACCAACATGAATCATAGAAGAACTACGATGCTCAAATAATTGAGATTGATCTTCCTTACAGGTAAGTCGATCGAATCTTACAATTTTATTTAAAAATAGGAAAAGGCATTACTATTTCGTAATATCTCTAGAAAAAACTGTGTTTTTTTGCATACATAAATATTTCTATTCTCTGGAGTATTTAAATTTCTATTAGGTACATAAAGATAAATAATACAAAATTTTATTTTATTTAAACAACTTTCTTAAAATAATAGTGCAATGAAAAATTTGGTATAGTAGGTTTAAATTAAGGAAGTTAGTAAAAATATATACAGGGTGTCCCATTCATCTTTCAAAAAAACTTTTGTGCAAGTTCCTCATGGACGTCATCAATTAGGTATATTTTTTCCAGAAACAATGTTTTTTCCTGTTAAAAAGTTCTCTTTTTTCTAATAAACTTTTATTGGAGAAATTTTTCTGTATTACTTCCCGTTTAAATGTTATAAACAATATCGTCTTAAAGAGCCTCAAAAGAAATACCACCTAAAAATAACATTAGCGGTGGAAGGATTAAGTAGTCGTTGGAAAATAATTGAATGTTTGTTGTTTAAAGTGCATATATGTCATTAAGAATAAAATTAAGAATAAATAAAAGGAACTCGACAATTCTTTAATACAGTTAAAACAAAAGGTGGTGATAACGAGCAAACGCTTTCATACTACACACATATTACAATCTATTCTCTATATGACCTCCTCTCATTTCAAGACATATATCCAATCCAAATATTTATTAACATTTCGCTGATTAACTTATTACAAGCGTTTGCCATTTTTTTCTTTCAATTGATTAATACCCGCGAAAGTGTTTTGTAAAACTTAATTTTTAAAACTCTCCATAAACAAATCGGGGGATGTTAAATCTGGTGACTTTCCGGGTCACTGAATAGGTCCATTAAGCCCAATCCATTTTTCTGGGAAAGTGTTATCTAAATATTGCTGCACAATCCTGGCCTTGTGGAGTGGAGCTCTGTCATGCTGAAAACATAGGTTTCTCCGTAGATGCAAAGGCACATTCTCCAGAAGTGCAGGAATTTCTTCTTGTAGGCAATTTAGGTAACTCACGCTGTTCAATATATGTTCATAAAAATAAGGCACAATTAAATAAATGCCTACCAATGATGCCGCACCATACATTTACTTCAAAATGATCTTGGTTTTGGACTGGATTTACAATGTGAGGATTTTCAATGGACCATTAGAGTCCATTAAAATTCCTTGTCGCCTGTTTGGTAGATCATTACTGACAAACCGATTTTCGTCCGTCCAAAGAACGTGCCGAAAAAGATCCTGATCAACAGTTTCTATATTTACTACAATTTGAGTTATAAAAATAAGTCTGTTTTCGATGTGACGCTCAGGCAAATACTCCAAATTGTAAATTTTGTAGTCATGATACCCATTGGCTGAACGGCTGATTTATCCAAATTCAAATCCCGGCTAGCCTGCCATATAGAATTTCGTGGATTTCTTTCGAAATAGTGTAACAGTCCAGCTGTATTAACATTGTTTCTTACCAGTGGGTCAACTATTTGATTTTTCCGAACAGAAAATGCATCTTCATTTCGTCGCAAGGTCGCCTCCAATATTGTAAAAATCCCATGATCAGGAATGAGGCGCTCTGGATACCTTTCTCGATATAACTCTACAGCTCTTCTTGAATTTTTTTTGTGACTCGCCGTAAATTACCAACATATCAACTTTTTCTGAATGAAAAAACATTTTGTAAGCACAAAAGTTATACGTTTAACGTTCGTATTGAGTAATGACAAGTATTTTGTGTCATTTATGCACTTTAAACAACGAACAATTATTTTCCAACGACTACTTGATCCTTCCACCCCTAATGTGATTTTTAGGTGGTATTTCCTTTGAGACTCTTTAGGCCGATATTGCTTATAACTTTTAAACGGGAAGTAGTACAGAAAAATTTCTCTAATAAAAGCTTTTACATCAAATATAGTAAAAATATATAAAGGATTAGGAATAATACGTTTTAAAATGTAAAAGTATAACGTAAAATGTAAGAATATATCGTAAAGTGAAAATATACACTTAAACGTGTAATTCTACATAATGTTTCATTCAATTCATTTTCAATTTTTTGTGTATAAAAACCATTACAAGTATGTAAAAACACCATGTGAAATTCCACAATTTGTATCAGTGTAGATGAGCCATCTAGATAAAATAGTCTGATATTAATAATATTGCATAGCGTTAGTATAATAAAAGCAATCCCAGCAGTTTTATAAAAAAAGAACAATGTCGTGGCATAACATCAAATATTTACCTAATGTTGCACTAGTTATCTATTTTGCCTTTACATTTATGTGACATTTATTTCTGATTCTCATAAAATTTAATAGCCAAAGTTATATACTTCTGGCAAATTATTAGAAATAAAATAGAAGGTACACGCACAAAAATTTCATCATGAAGCTTCCTGTACAAAAGTGAGTGCAACGAAGTTGTTTAATTCTGGCGGTAAAACACACAGCTGAAGTCAGTACATGTGACTAATTAATACAAGAAAAATGCATTTGGATGAAAACCAGGACAGTCGTCAACAATGTTCACTGAAAATGTCAACTTCTCTAAATGATCATTAATAATGAACTGACGTTTTAAAAATATGCACCGCTCTTCTGGTTCCAAACGCTGTCTTATTAAAATTCGTACTTTAAAAATAAATGGGAAGCAGATAACACACACAACTGATTTTTTGTGTTATAAATGATCGTCATGTTACAACTAATTTAAATAACTAAGGCCTATGTAAACAATCTGTGTGCATCAAGAATGGAGGCAATTTGTCTATCCTTAGTCAAATACTGTACGTGTAAATAAAACTAGTTTAACTGGTGTAGCTTTTGAATGCAGTTTAATACTATGGCACTCCTAATTTTATTTTATTTATAATATATTTAATTAATTAATTTATTTATTTGCTGTTAAAATATACAACCGGCATAAAATTCACGTAAAGGATAAATCGCATTACAAAAAATACTTTGCAAGACAGTTATAAAAAGTCAAAATGTTATAATTAAGAAATAGTAGTAAATGAGAAAGAAGTAAAATAGAAACAAAGAGAGTTATTTTTAAAAATGGGTTTATAGGTAAAAACGTAAGTGATAGCTTAAATAATTATGACATTTCGTAATATATTTTTTATGTTATAGGTAACTAACCAGATTTTTCGCTTCTCTTTCATGTGTAGATGGGATCTTCAGTGTGCATTATATGCAACAACCATGCACTAAGTTCCGCATTTACAGGGTGTTTGTAAATAAGTTCGAAATATTTTAGGTGGTGGTTGTCGGTTATTTTGTGAAAAAAAGTTCATATAAACGTAGGTCGAAATATGCTTCGTTTCCGAGATACAGTGTTTAAATTTATTTTTTATTTATTTTTATTAATTATTTCAGAGTTTTAAAGATATTGACTCGATATTTGATGGTTGTATTTTATTTAGATATTGACTCGATATTTATATATATTTAGAAATATTGACAGCAACCTACTAGATAATGTATCAATAGAAATTAAAAATACACAACTTACAATAAAATATTTTTTTTCTCAAAAACGGTGCATCCTACGAAAAAAATTGAAGAGACCAATTTCATACAGAATTGATGGCGAATTTCTATAATAATATCAAAACGGGTAAAAGTCAGTGGCTTACCATTTTTTTTTATTAAAACGAACGCCACTGGTGCAAATAGAAATATTCGGATCACCCCAAAATATGCACATTCATCCCTCCAAAGTGTTTTTCAAATTTCGAGTCAATATCTTTAGAACTCTGAAATAATTAATAAAAATTAATAAAAAATTAAAATTTAAACACTCTTTATCTCGGAAACGAAGCATATTTCGACCTTTGTTTATATGAACTTTTTTTCACAAAATAACTTCAGCAACCACTTCCTAAAATATTACTTACAAACACCCTGTATTTGTTTTCTATATATTTTCATACCAAATAAGAACTTCATCATGGCGTGCGCATCCTACAGAAATGAAGAAAACAAAAATATATTTTTTATAAAAATAAGGAAATATTTATGAGACAACTGAGGCCTTTTTTGCAATGACTTTAAAGGGGTGGGTACACAAAACTTAATGTAACTAAGAAAAGTCCATCACAGTCACAATACTTCAAATAATAAATTAATAAACGAAAAAATTTTAAAATAATAGACGACCAAATTTTGGCATATAGGCATAAGAAGTTGAAAGTGTGTGAACAGCTTATAATTGATATAATAGCAAGAAAAAAATATAATTGATATCTTGCTAAGAATGGGTAGTGAAATAAATAGACTTTCTTTACGGTACCATTATTGATCATAAAACAAAAAAAGTACCTATTCCATTACTGTTTTGTAGCAACTTTACATTAGTAGGTACTATTGAAAGATTTAAAGTAATTTATAGAACATAAATCATCGCCTATTAATTATAAACTACTTAAATCAACATTAGTAATATGATAGGTATACTCAATATTTTTCTACAGTTCTATCAAGTTCGGTTTTTATTTCTCGAAGTTGAAGAGAATCAGTGGCGGTTTTACCATACGAGCTGCGGAGCTGCAGAACACATAAAATTTTATGTATTTAATCATATTAAATATCAACAAAATATTTAATGAATCCAAATGTACTCGCGCTAAAATAAATCTAGGAGCTTATATTATTTATTGCGACGCGAGCTACGCTCCTTAATATATGCAACCTCATAAACAAAATGTGTGCACAGCGAACAATTAGATGCGTCCTTTGTTTTTATTGGCTAATCAGGCACGTGACCCAGGACACGAAGATACGGGCTTTTGCGGCTGCAACAGCGACAGCCACTGCTGCAGTAAATGCAGTAATATTTCGTACGCGGTATGTGGTGGTTTATTTCTGCGAGCGGCACGTGTGAATATTTTCGTTTAGGCGTCTACGGATATTATAGTTATTATAATGAATAGCGTTTCGTTTTAAAAAAACTTTATTTGGTTCTCTGACTTATAAGATAAACTAAAAATAAAAGAATTAGGTGGGCCAACACTACAATTAAATTTTGAAGTTAGTGGAACAAGCCGAAGGAAAAGTTATAAAAGACAATTTAACAATAATGTATACACAAAAGCAGAGTGGGTGTGCGGGTGTGATTTAAAAAATACACTGTTTTGTTTTCCGTGCTTACTTTTCGGTGGGGATAAAGCATGGACAATATACAGTGTGAAAGATTTAAGTCATTTAAGTCTTTAGGTAAAATAAACATAAGAAGTCAGTTAGATTCTGCATATTGGGATAATATACGGAAACACAATGAACAGGTAATGAAAAATCGTTATGTATTATATAAAATCATAGATTGCATAAAATTTTGCGGAGCTTTCGAATTAGCACTTCGCGGACACGACGAGACAGAAAATTCGGACAACCCTGATGTGTTTCGTGGACTCATAAATTTTAGTGCAGATCTTGACGACATATTAAAAGAACATCTAGCCACATGGGTATGACCGGGATTTTCTGTGATTGTACCGGGAATTAGCTGTATGGTCCCGGATTTCGGATTTGCACGTATAACTCCCGGAATATAATATAATGTACATATATATAAAAAAAGATAAAGAAAAAATCATAACACGCCGAGGAAAATTAAAATTCGTTGAATCGTTGGTAAATTTCACAAACGATTTTTTTTTATAAACAATATTCAATAATTTAATAAAATATATTTAGTTTATTCCAATTTATTATACCATCAGTAGGTAATTCGTAAATGGATATTTCAAAAAGGTATCAATTTCAAAAATCATTCTTGTGAAAATCTGTATTTTTTTTATAAATTCATTGTTCCTTGAAATTCAGAAGTGCCAGGAAAACGCGTGACCTTGAAAATTTTAAAATTTTTCGCCTGCGGCGCCATTTAGAGACTCCGGGCACTTAATATCCCGGAATTCAATTCAACAAATGTAACAACCCTAAGCAGAACACATTCAATCAATGTTCACGCGCCGCCACTGAAGAGAATGCATCTGGAGCATTGTCTATCTTATCAAAGACTCCCCTACACTGGTATGTACAGTTTTTATATTAAATATTTTTACGGTGTAGAAATTTAAAAAAAAAAACAAAATTCAATTTAAAAACTTGGTTAATTGCGTAACTTGTCTGTCTCTTGAATTTTTTCTTCAAAATGTTCCGTTTTTTAACAAAAAAAAGCAATGCACATGCGCATTGCAGAATATAGGATACACTGAAAATAGTCAGTGTACTTTATTAACTCTTTTTACCATATCCTTGTCTTTTTCTAAATAGTTGTTCATCAAAGACTTGCGAAAATAATATATTGCTGTGGCAACCGGTAGTTTGGTGTGCAACTGACTGTCTATAAAATGTATATTTTGCACTTCGTTTATGGCTCTTATGAAGAACATGATCCAGATCGTGTTATCCCGTATCACATAAGGTTTAGTCCTTTACACACCTTTTAACGTTTAGTGACACTGGAACGTACCGCGGAAAATAAGCAACCTCAAGCAGTTATTCTTCAAAGCGACTGCTGAAAATCGCTAACACTATCACAGCTTGTGAACTTTTAATCGAATGTAGTGCATTTTAAAAAACAAATCAAGAGTCAAACACATTATATTTGTAGACGGCATATTCAAATCTGTAGAGGAAGGTTGCTTTTATATTTAAAAATGTTTATAGAAGCTTGCAACGTTTAACTCAATGGTTTTTGTCACCTTAAAGTTGAAAGAGATGTCTTCTGTAAAGAAGTTTTCTTTGCAGGTTTTACAATTAGAGGAAGAGGCCATTCCAAAATTACGCATAATAGTCAGGGAGAAATGGCGCAGTTGAAAATTCAGGACGTTACAGAGGCACTCCAAAAGGTCTCTTGCATTATTTTAGGCGCCAATGCTGGGACATTTGCAAAAAATCTGGAGAGCATAAACTTCATTGGTTACATTGGAATGTCTACGGTCTCAGTCAGGGACCCAGAAAATAAAAATGGCAATCTCAAGGTTAGTGAACTTCCGCTTTTGCTTCTCAGGAGGCACTTGCAGCGGAGTAGATAGGCATAGTTAAGATATCTTGAGCAACCAAAACTTTATCAAAGGTCTTAAAGCGGTATGGGAGTTGCGATGTTGAATTATCAAGGGTCTTTGTGTATACTGCCAAATATATTAAGTCAAAATTTAGTTTCAGGGATTTCAGGCAGTCGTTAAGGCGGCATCCGAAGAAAGCATAGTCGTGAGCTTCACTTATCTGTCATACCAATCACCAGACCCACTGTTAAATACCACTTATCATTGGATACAACGGAAACATCCGACTTACTTGCTGGTGGAGCAGCGATACCTTTGAAATAGGTCTGGATCTTTTAAAATATGGATTGGAGGTGCCAGGTGTACTTCCGATGTGAGCAACATGTAAGAAGTTCCTCATTATGGGTCATGCATAAAGGTGGCGTGTATCGTCAAATTTATCCATGTCAGAACATCGTCATATCTATTTCAATCTGGAGATAGATATAATTCCCAAGACATACAATGTACAGGAACATAAGATCAATGGGTTGGAGTTTATATAAAGACAGTCTCTTTACTACTCTGGAACTGAATCCCTTTATGGAACTGGATTCTCAAAGAAGCGCACAGACAGGGCTATGTCCACAAATCTATACCTTGACTGGAATTAATCTCAATGGGTTCAATGTTACTTCACGAGCTCTATTAAAAAAAAAACAGCTGGCTTGACAACAATTCTGTTAAAGTATTAAAGACCTTCCGGCCACTCCAAGAATTTACAAAATAATGAAAAGGAAATTAGAGTAGTAAAGTAGAGGCTTTCAGACTTCCTGATTATACTTATACATGTACCATCAAGAAGGTGCTGGGACATCACTATGCATGGACGATTCATATGATTTCCCCATTCACAAATGTAGGAATGGATGATATTTTTCTGCTCTTCTACAACGTGAGTCTGAATGTATCATCCATTATCTGCACTGTCTACTAATATCAATATTAACTCTAGGAGACATCCCAAACTTCTGGATAATTGAAACAGTGGTTTTCCGGAGCCTACCAATCAGACAAAGCTACAGAAATACGTAGTATACAAAATTGAAAAATATATCAGTAAGAGGAAGCTTGTTATCGGAACGTCGGGGGTTATCGGGGCGGCTGAAAGCGCTTGGCCTATCTTCCACCGTAGTCAGGTGTATGGAGCTATATTGCCTCATTGTCAAATTTATACCACCCTTAGTCAAACCACTATTAGGATAGCTGCGGGTCGAAGATGTCCGCAGGGTAAAGTACTTTCGACACTGCTAACACATTCAGTAAATTCGCTCAGTGTATAGTACCTAGTTCGCTTCACCAGAAAATAGGAAATAATGCTTGATAATAAATTAATCTGTGTATCTCAGATCGTCAGACAGTTACAGGCATCACTCTGGATCTGCAGGTAACTTTTCGTCAAGATCCGGCGCAATCCTAAAGCCACCTTGTGGTTTTACATAGGTGTAATCAGCGCCTGTTTCACTTATGCAAATGTCTCATGGGGGCCTGCTGACAATTGGAGCGATGTGCACCGCTTCCTTAGAGGCCTAGAAGCTCTTCTGCCTCTTCCGAAGTTACGCCTCTTGATTGAGGAGAAAGGCCACTCGCTTCAAATCCAGTGCCGTGAAATTTTAGCTGATTTTCTGGTGAAGGTAACAAATGACAAATTTCTTCTATTTCAACTTCTATAGTTGATTGAGTTGTTACGTTAACTTTGGCGATGTAGTAACAATAAAGGTATGTCCGACCAATCTCAGTGGAGTCGGGGGTGGGTTATAAAGATATAAAAACAACAATTTATATATAGTGATAAGGGCGCCAAGTGATTTTCATAACCATACCTTTAAACATAATAAAATCACTAAACTGTATAGCCACAGATTTTAACAGGAAAACAAATATATTATAGTTGTATCAAAATAAATTAATAAAAGTCTGAGTGTATTTGAACTATTGTGGTATATTAAAAACAAAATAATGTCTATATGTATATGAAGATGTATAGGGCAGTTAAAACAGACACATAACAAGATCAAACGAAGAAATATGTATACTATCTAAGAATATTAATGGAGAGCTCTCAAACAAACGAGCTAGGGATAAAGGCTTTATCAAAAATAACAAACTAATGCAGGCCTTTATCTCTTTGCTATTATTAAATTTCTTACACTAACATGCTAAATTTTACTTACACTAAAACAAATATATGGAACCTCTGTTCAATAATTACAAAAGAAAATTCCGAATTACCGATCACATGACTAAATTATTAATTTACTATTTAATGATAACTATCAACATGACAATAAAACCCAATGAGTAAGTAAGGGGTAGATGATTCCCAAAACAATTCTAATACATGTGGTCATATATTCATACCAAATCGGACTAAAGTCGTTAACCACGGTGAAAAAAAACTTCCCACTATGTGGTACTTAGCCTGGTTGAGATGATGTAACTCGTAAGTCTCAACTTCGCCTTCTCTCCGTAAATCTTTGGCTCTTTGGTATCTCGGGAGGCCAACCAATATAAAATCCGATCGGGAATATTTTGGATCTCCTCGTATATATGGCCCCGGGCCCAATTTGGAATTTGTTGGAATTTTAAATATATTTCGGAACACCGAAATCCCTACTAAAATGTCTAAAAGCGTATACAAAAAGATAATTTAGAAATGGGAGTTACCAGCAGATAATAAAATCAATTGTTAATTATTTAGAACTCACCTCTTGTGATCGACGCCCCTAATCACCAAGAGACATTGTTCTCTCAATAATACTCATAAAATATAGCCAATATGTTTATCAGACGATATTCCAATACATATATCAACCCCATTAATATCGTCTTAATCAAGGTATTAGTGAAACAGCCGTTATAAACGTGGAATATGCAAATTTTATTGTTCACTAGACCTCAGTCAAATACAAAGTTTTCTATCTCCCTGCGAGAGCTCGCGTACTCGCTATCTAAACTGACCGCTTTTTCCCTAGCGCAAAAAGTTTTTCCTATAAATTATGTTTTATTTGTTGTCGTGCCTTAATTAATAATAATGATAATGTTTAATTATTAACCCCGAAATGATGTTATAGACCGGTAATTGGAAATTTAGATTATAAAAATGTAATAGAGTGTCGTTCATATTGGTTTGGTCTTCAGTTGTCGCATCTTCGAATATTTCCTCAACAGAGTTTATATTATCTTTATCTTCAATCTTTTAACATATTTTTGAAAAAGTAGCAACTACTTCAGCCTCTGACTGTTATGGGATCTACTCAAATTATCAAACATTCCAGTAAAGCCTTCGTCACTACTATCTTCATCGGTCAGTTGTAACGAAAGTTGAGGTGCAATAATTTCAAACTTTAATTTGAATTGTAGAAAGTGAACATTTTCTCAATAAAAACAATTATATTGATAAGTAGGTAAACGATGTTTTTTATGAAAAGGAAATACATTTATTTTTAGATTCGACTGCTGTCTTTAATACAGTTACTTTTCTGCTTTGACCTCCCATTACTTTACTTACATTAATTTACTAACGTTCTTTTAATGGTGATAGAAAAAAATGTTTCATACTTCCATTCCACTATTAATGTTAAGGACCTGCACATATTACTTAATATTACCAGAAATACCAACGAAATGGGTCTGAAACTTACTTAAGATTGATATCGGAAAATGCCGATGAATATAAAAATTTAAAAAAATGGTCTTAATAAAAAAAATATTTTTCGTAAACTTGTAAGTAAAAAGAGAACCATTATTTCACCGAGCTCTGTCTTCACAAAGCAACTTACAAATATAATTTCCGAAGTATTCGCAACTGTCTAGGGACGTTTGAAAAGCGTTTTGCCCACCTGCATGACTGTTCAAAACCGAGAATAGGCCAAGCGGTTGCACCAAAGGTGACTTGCACAATTCCCTGGAGACTCATAACATTTTACGGTGAATCTTTATCGTAACATCGATTAAAAAAAATCGTCCAAACAAACAATTACTGTTGTAACAACATGCTTATACCGTGTCGCTGATCCATCATAACCGTGTCATAATATTAGATTCCTGGTAAAGGCGACAGTGGTTTTACTATACTCGTATACCTAAATTTCGTGTATCCATACTGACCCGACAGCCTCAAGCCTTTGGTATATCAGTGGCTTTAATCAATGACCACACAAGGCTCCAATTTAAACATTGTAATTCATTTATCTTTAATACCTATTAGATACCTAGCGGCGACGAAATAAATTAATCACTCTAAAAGTATATCGAATCATATTGAAGCATTATATATGCCGATTTCTCTCCGATAATTGTTTTATTTATTACTTGTATTATTTTTTGTTACCTATATATTACGTCATAAAGAGGATGTAAATTTTGAAGTTATTTTTTCTCCATTTCCTCATATTAGTAATAGATTTATTATGAATGAAATGCAATCAGTCTGTATTTAAAAAATATACTGCTACTAAGTTATTATTTACATGCAAACATTTTTGGCGTAGCCGAACATTACGTTATTTTTTTAAAACAGTTTTTATTTTTTCTTTAATGCATTTTGTGTTGATAGAAATTTTGAGAAAACACAGATTTTTTTCAAAATTCAAAGTTAAATGCTTTAAAAAAGTACTTAAGTTGCCCGTGACTAATATGCACCAACCCTGAAAAATAAAAATAGATTAAAATTTTAAGTGCAATTATTAGTTACGGACAACCCAGTTTATTTGGAGGATTCCAGTCTAATCACACTTCACATTCTTGCTAAAGTTGCAACTGAGTTAAATATTTTTTACGTTTTATACCAGCTTATCGCCATCTAACTACCACTACTGGTATAGCCTATATTCCAGTAGACACTGAGTTTTTAATACTTAGAGATGTATGTCCAAATGGTAAAACATATTTAATTTAGTAGGTAACAATCTTAGAAGCCTTTATTAAAAAATGAAACAAAATATTATTTGAAAACTAAAGACTCTTTATGGAAACAAAAATTGTTACGAGTTATCAACCCAAGGAAGCTACTCCTGAAATACGTTCGCTCCCGGTCACCCTGTATATTCAACCAAACTTGAAATCAGCTCTCCTATAAGTGATTTTATCTTCCTGGAAATAATATCTATTTTGAAAACGAGCTTCACTCATAAGAATGGTATGATGGTGTTTTAATTTCAAGTCTGTCATTTCACCTGGAATGCTGCTTTATTTTAAACATTAAATATTTTCTCATATACATATAACTACTTAAAACCGCACTTAAAAAATGTATTATTAATTTTCTTATAATTTAGCTAAACTAACTGGCACAGCTGAACAACAAAACATTATAATCTTTTCATTTCTTCCTTTTCGCATCCAAGTGTACTATTTACTCTTATGATCAGCTTATACAGGGTCGGAAAGTCCCCATGGTTCATCGACAAATAAGATCCACTTCTTATTTGTGGAAGGGCGAAATGGGCGGTGACTATTAGACGCCTTCATTATAGCCATCTTTCTCTATCGCACGGATTTCTATGACTTTCTTTATCGCTCTCACGTAACGGCCGATGAACCATGGGGACTTTCCGACCCTGTATGTCTCTAGACAAGAGATAGGTATTGCAGTTCGCAGTTACCTGTATTTGCCACTATTAAATTAACACTATCATATATTTTTGTCAAAATTGTATTATAAAATATGTAAATTATTCAGAACTGCTTCTGTTGTTATTGCCGAGTATGAGATAACACTAGATATGTAAGATCACTTGGTTTCTAGTCCATAAAACCATAAAATTGAGCACAATGCTGTCCTAAAATTATATTTATTATATTCTATTATATTCTACTAGTTCATACTTTAACATTAAAAATATATAACCTCTAACAAGCACTGAGGAATCTTATTTTACAGATGGATGACTCAGACTAACATGTAGTAGTCTTGGAAGCAAAAAGTAAAGTAAACAATCTTTCTGATAAAATAGACTATTTCGGAAAATAAATTTTAATTTTACAAAAGGAACAAATTCAGGTAATTTGAATAGACTGTTGAATGCACATTGACCTAATGCTGAACGATCTACATAATTATTCTCAGTCACCATTAAGACTTGATTCAACAAACTAAGTGCTGCTAATGCTACTGAACATCACCAGTAAAATAATTATATTTATTCCATTTAAACATCAAATCATGTGATCACATGTGTAGAGAACTGTGCTAGGTGTTCAGTAGGCATGTTTAGATTCATTTGTGACGTTATAATATAGCACAATGTTTTAACTACCCAAATATCATATTATAACTAGATGCTGAAGTAAGTAAACAATATGATTTTGTTTAAATTATATACATTTTTCGGTATATTTTCGTTTAAATTTATTGGAGTATTGGAAACATCTATAATAACCATACTGACCTTTGCCTAACCTTTACAGACATACATCCAGATTGTAGCTCATTAATTAAAACCTATTTTATTTATTGTTTTACTTACACTATATTTTGTTTTCAGTTGTGTTCAGTCAATGTTCTCAAGACGTGGCTCTCGAAATTGTTCAAAGATTCCACCTCAAAATGCACCTGGGTACGAGAACTATTACAGAATGCTCATTCAGTAAAAGTGTTCTTATAAATGAAAATCATCGCAGTAAAACTTTTCTCAGAAAATATATGATGTATGTTTTTCCTTATACTTAATTATTTTAAATTAGGTAGATGTCATTTTTATGGAAAAATATATCTCGCTTGTCTTAGATAAATACTTATTAGTTATTGAATTAGTTCAATTAATTTTAAAGAAGTCAAAGATTAATTCAAGCTTTATACGGCTTTCCAAGGTATGAAATCGTATTTGGTAGCTCATTTCAATTTTTACAGACTTCGATAATAATGTAAACCTGCTCTTCCAAGCTCTTCATTGTACTATTATATTAAGAAAGCTATTTAATTAATTGATTTAAATAATATTCTTTTTTATTTATATTTAGGTATAATTCAGAAATGTATATTTTTCGCTAGAGAGTATATAATAACATTAAATAAATCTTGAATTTAGTTGATGTCTAGTTAATTAATTATCTCTTCACTTAAGTTCGTCGTAACCTCTCTTGGAAAAACATTTAGGTAAGTACGTAAGAAATTATATTATTTTAAAAAATATTACCTACTTAACCGGATTTTTTTTCTTCTTAAAAGTACTATGCAGTTTTCTTGTTTCGTGGTAAAATTATACTTAGGAATCCTAAATAGGTGTACATACACCGATAATATAAATTTATATTTCAAGTGAATTGCATAAAACGAATAAAATTACTTGTTTACTGTAACTTCATTTGTAGTTATAATGTAATTTTACATTACTTATGGCGTCAAAACAACCAATGGTCAAACATTTTTATGAGTGTCTAGCACAGGTGTATAGTAAGAACATAGTAATAGCGTTAAAGATTATAACTTATGTCTTTATGTGTTACAACTTTTGCAGTAACCAATAAATAAGAAAAATTTGACACCATATTGTTATCTTCTAGTTTTTTTAAGTAAATCCAATTATTGTATTTTTTTTGTACAATTTTTATATTCATCAGGATGGATATCAGGAACATTCCACACGTCTGTATATGTGACATGACTATAGCTAATTAATCAAATATTATAATGAACTCAAAGCCACAGGTGTAACAAAGAACTGCGCATCTCAAGGTTGAAGGAATTATGAATAAAAACACGACACTAATAAAATTTATTTTAATACATATTTTCACAATATATAACTTTCTACTACACATAGAAAATACTGACATATTCTTCCTAGAATCGTGAAAGCAACAAATTTTATTAAACTTTCATACAATATTGTTTGAAAATTTGAGAAAATGTAAAGTTTGTTGGTAATAATTTCACAATTGCAAAAATCATCGTAATGTAAACGTCGAATATTCTCACAATTTGTTGCTGTCGCAATTTTAGGAATAATTCTGTTTTTTTTGTGAAATTATACGAAAACATTTTTTATATATAATGTGCAAAACCATACTTATCGTATCAACTTCGACGTCACTTGAACATGGGTGTTGTATAATAATGAAAACGTAATATTGACAGTTGGTAGAAGGAAGCGCAAAAACAAACGCTTAGGTGAGGAATTCTGAAAGGAAGCCTAGATAGTGGAAGTAAGGATAGCGCAGAGTGAAAAGTAAGACGATCAGTGCACGGTGAAAATATATAAATAGTGAAAAATCAAAGTGTTTAACACATATTAATTAGCAGGTAATTATTTTTTAAGTACTTTGTTGTTAATTGTTCTATGTAATATTACATGTTAAAATATGTATATATTGTCGTGACTGCCCGGCTATTACAATAACAACTCCTTTGTTTCACATTTAACTTGTTTTATCATGATTACATTGTTCGAAAAACGAATAATAAAGTATTTCTTATGCTCACTTTATGTCATACGCCTATAAGAGCCTTGTTGAATTTACTAACATTTTCGCCCTTGAGGGACGAATCTGAAAAAAAATAATAATTAAATACAAATAAAAAACAATAGCTATAAAACAGATCTTCCGAAATCTCAACTCATAGCTGGATTGCCTCCCGTATCGGACTCCAGTACCTTCCGGCCCTGCCGGCTAACTAACAGCAAAAAGAAAAGGAAATAAATGGCACACCTTGAATCAAAAGAAACATCCGAAATGGCTCGATTTTATAACCAAAACTTTCTGACATTGAAAAAAATACATAATAACTGTTTATACTACGATTATACTATAAACCTTATTATACACTCCCTTGTCCCCAAAACTCTACTAAAAAAAACTGAAACTCAATAGACAATACTAAAGGCTGTTCAAATTTGATTGAACTTTTCAAATTTACCGCCATTTGTGTTCTTCTTTACGAGAATGGTTTTGTTTTTTTGACAGCTGTTAAGTAGAAACATAGCGGTTAATAAATATGAAGAAGTATACCTACGATTGACAATGCATCTTTATTGTTAAAAATTATATTAAATTTGGTGAAAGTTAAGTATGCAGAAGTTGGAAGAAAGTATGGAAAAACAATTTGTCCAACAAACAGCACCATTCGAAACATTGTGAATAAATTTGTAGAAACTGGTTCGATTCAGGATCAAATAAGTAAAATTTATACTCATTGTCATATCTAGATTTAAAAAATTCCTCGAATAATATTGGAACAACCAATGCCTCCGCAAAAATTATCTATTTGGTATGGTTTTTGGTCTTATGGGGTGACTGATTCATAGTTCTTCGAAAATGAAGCTGGAAACGTTACGGTGAATGGTGTTCGATGTCAAACGATAATTAAATAACTTTTTATGGGATAAATTGGAGCGTATTATTGTGCAGAATATATAATTTCAACAGGACGGTGGACGGTACAACATGTTATACACCAATGGAAACAATCCATTTTTTTAAACAGAAATTTGGTAATCAGTTTCTCTAAGAGATGTTAATTGACCACCAAGATTATGCGATCTGTCACCATCAGACTTCTTTTATGTTTTTTTTTTTGAAGAGCAAAGTTTATGTTGACAATCCTCAAATTATTCAACATCTGAATGAAAACAACTGAGCAAATCACTTAAATTGAACCACTATTATGTGAACATCTGATGGAAAATTTTGATAAAAGATTGAAGGCGTTGGAGCTGCAAGAAGTGGCCAATAAATTCTTTTCCATTATTAATCCCAACATATCTACTTCAATATTCAACAAATGTATCTAGTTATTTCTAATAAACTATGTGTTTTATTAAAAAATTAGTAATAAATAAATATGTAAACCAGCTTTATTCGCTTTTCAGGAGTGTGGTTGAGGCTACACTAACTTCATCTAAAGAAGCAGTGGTGGACGTTAACTACATATAAAAAATATTCGACAGAGAAAACGAACAGAATCAATACCGCGAGAAAGAAATAATAAAAATAAAAGATAGCAGCAGTGGTTGTTAATACTGTTCTTCATACTAGTCATAATATCAGCGATACACTCACTTTTATTAATTAACAAAGATTATTGTAAATTATTACACATGTATCATTTCTGAAAATTATGCTTAACTGTACTAGACCACTATAAATGCTGAACATTTTTATTTTTGTTACCATTATACCATAACTTTTACCACCATTATTATTAACATTCAAAGCAGTCCGCCGCACTTTATTTGAAAAAAATATTTTTTCTAAAGCATAACGTAAATATTTGTGTCAACATTTTTTTATATTAAAATAGTTTCAGTATGATTTAAAAATTAAAATTTCACTTTAATTTTAGATTATATAAGTTTTAGCCGTCGGTATTACCTATAACACAAGCCGACAAGATTTTAACCCAATAACACGAATAGACTTTCCCAAAGGATTTTGGTGCGCTGAATTCGAATTTGAATTCAAATTCGGAAACGTACATTCTGGTTTCTGGGTTAGACGGTCGGCCAAATTGTGTCGCCCTCTGTAATCAATAATTGCGTATACGTATATTTTAACATTGATATCATCCTACATCTTATATCATTATGTCTATATAAGTCAGATTTTCCTTCCACGTCGCTATATACATAAATGCAAATTACTAATCTGTATATTGTAGCCATTTAAGTCAAGGTAATTATTACCCAGAAATTACTGAAACTAAGCCTAGTACCTACGTATTACCTAGTACCATATTTTTATTTTTGGACGGCTTTAATTAGACACACTGATGTTGATTTCGACAACCTACAAATACTTCATGGACATTATAGTTTGGATACTTAACTGCAGAGCCTTCATAAATAATTACAAGCCACGTGACCAGTAATTTTGTTTGGAAGAGTCATTTTATTTCCCTCACATTGGCTATTAAATTTCGGTAAAATTAAAACAAAAAGATCAAAATTACGTTGGTACACAACATTCTGATTCACTCGGCTCGATGGTCACAATCATTTATGTAGATTCTATACAAGGATTCTGGATTTAATTACGTTGTTGCTGAAAATTGTGTTCAGAATACAAGCTAAATACTTTTTCATGGGATATTTATATCCTCTATTCATAACAGTAAAATTACGTTTTTATTGTAGGTACGACTCTGCTATTAAAGATAATTTTGTTCTAAAAATTTGTTATTACCGTTTTGTATTGAATTAATTAATAATAATAATTCGTAATTATAGTCTCACACCCTGCGATTGAGATAAATGTACATTATATGTATATGAAAATAAACGTAAATAGTAATAAAAAGATCTTTCAAATCCAACTTTATTAGGTACTGCAGCTACAATCGTCTGAGGGCTAACGGCTTTAATAATAATTAATTTAAGATTTACATTTTCAGCCCAATAAACATTACATCACTACAGATTTGGTTCAACAAAACTAATTTCGAAGTCTTGCAACTACTAAAACTTCATGGTTTGTTCTGGATGTTAATAACTAATAAATCGATTGGAATTTGTATATGTTCTTATCTATCTTCTTTTTGTTATCGAGTACCTAAAACTCATTGGTAATAATTGTTACTATAATAATACCTATACTTTACTCGAAAATAATATATTTTAGCAAAAACTTTCCAAGAGCAATAATTATTCCACTTCCATCACCATTTCATGCTGCATAGTCCATAAATTGATTTTTCTTATGTACAAGAAATGGATATTGAATCGACCCTTAATTCATTTGAACGTTTTGTATAATAATACAAATTTTAAGTAGGTATAGGTAAAAATATGAACCGGAATTTAGAATAAAATTTATAGAATATTTATCTTTAAATATGAATGCATATTTATAAAAAAATATTAAAAACTTAATTACTCCTATACAGAGAATACTCCTATATAGTTTTTTTTTTTCAGTTAGTACTGAACATTTTCACAATTTCCAGTATCAAAACGGTTATACAAATATTCCAAGAAAACTCATATTTAATACACTTGCAGTTAAATCTTGAATATTTTTAAATTGCTCATTTAAAAGTTTTTTTGCTAGCTTGCGAAATCCTTCCCACCAAATCCATTTTCCCAGTTCCAAATTATCTCTTGCCAATACACAAGTTCATCAGACCTGCAAGATGATTATATTAGGGTTACCAGATAAATAGACAGCAAATTAATTAGGTGTCTAATTATTTATCTATGCCTAATAAAGTTTAAGTAAAAATGATATTTAGGATTGAGTTAAAATTCTGGGGGATTACAGATTAGAGTAAAATTCGTCTCTGTTGTTTAAAAAATTATGATCGTATTCGTATTAATTTTTATGGTGCACCTTCGTCTTTTTCATAAATACCTAGCATTTATTTGTTCACAAATTATATTCCTACAGTCAATATAGAATTCATTTGTTCGTTGTTCATTTATATGCTGTACCAGTTAAATTCACTTTTACTTTCTGTATTCGCCAATTTATCTAAGTTGTTCGCTAGATATTCATATTTTAAAATTATAACTGCTTGATATATCTAGGTTAGTTCTGAATTAATTTGCTCCATTATTTAGTTATACTAATTATTTATTGCTGAAAATATGGTTTACTGCCACGTGGAATCGTGAGGTAATTTTGACTGCCCGACTAATCTATCCTTATTGGGAGAGTCAATTAAAATATATCTTTCGATGATATTATACAGGATAGAACACCATTAGGTACGTAAAAACATCTACGTTACTGGTTATGGAAATATTTTAATAGATAATTTTTAACGTTTTCTTTTATGATTACGGACTATCAATGTCTTCGGAAGTACCACACCTTGTGGCTTATTGTACTGGATCTCCCGTTTTTTAAAACTTTATGAAATCTATTAACAAATTTGTCTTCTACATGTACGCAGTGTAATAAAAAGTACCATACTTTTTCTTTCCTCGAATTCCTCCATGGTAACCTGTTGTAATGGAAGAAAAATTCATGTAACATTTATGTAATATTAAATACAATCTTAAAAATATATATTGATTATACAGTAATTGATTAATTTTACTATACTTTTTATTACAGTGTGGTATCGAACAATTTACACCCATAAATAGAAGAGGATACTTTAAAAATTACAAAATCAGTACCTATCTGAAAGTGCTTCTTGTCAAAAATATTAAAGAGCTATATTTTGTACTTACACTCACAAAAAGTGTAAAATTCACACAGTTATACCTACTATTTATCTAAGTACTTATTTGCATTATGTGGCCTACTAGCCTGCTAGAAGAGATCTCCACATACACACAGACCTACAAGGTAATCACTTAGGTAATTAATCTGATTGGTTGAGCAAAAAAAGGTTAGCGTAAATTCATATTTCATTATTCGCACATTCGCAAACTCAAACTTTAAAAAAGACCATTGAACAAAACTAGTAGATTTTATAGAACTTTTATAAAATAGAAAAAAGGTAGAATCCAATAATTAATTTAATCAGGACACAATCATGATACTGTACCTTAGTTATTATATTCACTACACTGAACACAATATTCATTAGACATAAGTAACCCGAATAAAGGCCTTGCAATTTTGAACTAGTCTTGACATCAGATGACATGAAATGTGAATTGTGTGGAGATGATATAAAATGTCACAAACTAACAAAAAAACTCCTGTAGGTATGAGGGGTTTGGAAATATGAATTTTTTAAAGTAACTTTGTACTTGTTATTATATTGGAGTGTAATTAATCAATTTTAGTTCAAATATTGTCATAAATGAGTAGTCGACAATTTAACTCACAATCAGTGGTTTCAATAAATACCTACTGTTAATGTGTTTTTTATTTATAGTGTATGTTCAATTAATTTAGGATTCTTTTTGGTAAGTATGTAAAAAGTTTATGTAAACTTATAGTACGATTTGTTATCAGTGTAAACATTATTTCACGTAAGTCTCTGCTACGAGTTACCTTTTCCAATTTTTAATGGAATTCCATAAAGGAATGTGTTGCATATACAGGGTGTTTCATAATTGGATGTCAATATTGAAGGGTGTTAATCTGTGCGTGATTTTAAGACAAAAAGTTCATATAAACATAGGTCCGTTTTCGTTTTATTTTTGATATACAGGGTGATGAATATCTGTTTGTAAAATTGTTTTTTTTTAATAACTCCGAAACTAAATTAGATAGTTTTATAAAACTTAGTATGTGTAAACTAGGTGCAGAGACACGTCTTTTGCATAATAAACGAATTTTCATTTTTAACCAGTGGCGTCCCAATTAACTTCAACCTCATTATTTTGAATGAAAAAAATGATACGCCACTGCATTTTTGAAAAACAAAAATTATTGTATAAATGGTGCTTTATTTTGTAATAAAAAAGATCTCTTGAGTTTTTTTCTTATCTTGCACTGTTTTTTAGTAAAAAAATAAAGAACAACATACTAACCCACATTGAGCCAAACAGAAAGCATGATATAAAGATTACCTAGTAGGCTGTGGTTGTTGATTACTGTTGTGATTTATTAATTTTGACAGTTCAGTTCATTCAACTCAATTTTGATACTTAAAATACCTGTACAGTGTTATTTGATAATGGTTGAGTTTACTAATCAAGAGTTGGCAGACATTCATTACATGTATGGCTTGGCTGATGGCAGAGCGCCAGAGGCTAAACGATTATATCAAGAGCGTTTCCCGAATAGAGTCACACCAGATAGACGAACATTCTCAAACATACATAGAACGTTGGCTGAAACAGGTACTTTTAAGCCAAATAATCAATTAAAAGGTGCCCATCGGACTACTAGAACTCCAGAAGTTGAAGAAGCAGTTTTAAATTCAATTGATGAAAATCCTAATATTAGCACTAGACAAATTGGAAATAACTTGAATATCTCGCACATTCTAGTTTGGAGAATTCTTCACGATTTTCTGTTATACCCGTATCATATTCAACGGGTCCAAGCCTTACTTCCTCGAGATTTTCCTTTGCGAATCAACTTTTGTCAATGGTTTTTGGAGAAAATTGCGCAAAATCCCTTGTTTGACTGTGAAATAATGTTTACAGACGAAGCTAACTTCTCTAGAAACGCTATAAGAAATTTCCATAACAATCATGTTTGGGCCGAAGAAAACCCGCATGCAATTGTGAACTTTAACAATCAAGAACAATTTTCCGTGAATGTTTGGGTTGGAATTGTTGAAAATCACTTAATTGGACCTTTTTTTCTGCCACAAAGGCTAGACGGCCGTACATATCGTCGGTTTCTAGAGGAGGATTTGCCCGTATTACTTGAAGAAGTGCCACTTTTAACTAGAAATAGAATGTGGTTCATGCATGATGGTGCACCAGCTCATTTCCATCGAGAAGCAAGAGAATATTTAAATCGCACATTTCATGACCGATGGGTAGGCCGTGGTGGACCCCAACAATGGCCCCCCAGGTCCCCAGATTTGAATAGTGCGGACTTCTTCTTATGGGGGCATCTGAAAACTCTGGTTTACAACACTCCGGTTAACACTGTAGAAGACCTGAGGAATCGCATAAGAGCTTCCTGTGATGTAATAAGGAACACTGACAACATTTTTCAAAGAGTCCGCACTAATATGAGAAGAAGAGCTGAAGCATGTATCCTTGCAGGTGGAGGGCATTTTCAACAACTGATGTAATTGTTTGTTTTTTTCGTTTCACAAAATTGTTATTTGTTGATCGTCAATCGTAATTATTAATAATATTATACAATAATGTGTATAAGTTATCTAGTAAAAGAATTATTTCCATAAAATGTGTAAAAAGTACTTCATTCCACGTACAGATAATTATTGTTGTTCTTTATTTTTTTACTAAAAAACAGTGCAAGATAAGAAAAAAACTCAAGAGATCTTTTTTATTACAAAATAAAGCACCATTTATACAATAATTTTTGTTTTTCAAAAATGCAGTGGCGTATCATTTTTTTCATTCAAAATAATGAGGTTGAAGTTAATTGGGACGCCACTGGTTAAAAATGAAAATTCGTTTATTATGCAAAAGACGTGTCTCTGCACCTAGTTTACACATACTAAGTTTTATAAAACTATCTAATTGAGTTTCGGAGTTATTAAAAAAAAACAATTTTACAAACAGATATTCATCACCCTGTATATCAAAAATAAAGCGAAAACGGACCTATGTTTTTATGAACTTTTTGTCTTAAAATCACGCACAGATTAACACCCTTCAATATTGACATCCAATTATGAAACACCCTGTATATAGATTTTTATCTAAAAATATTTCACATAGAGCATATTCCACTTTGAGTATTCCCATTCCATATATTTTCCACTCGAATCGTCTGTATCTGAATCAAAAGATCTCAACTTCCAGTATTTCTTTGTAAATACTACTACCATGTGTATTTATCAATACAATAAAGAAGGATTCAAGCATTACCAACTTCGAAAATAATGGATCTCAGTAACTGACCAAAACGTCTTGGTTGTTTATACATATACTACCGATTTTATAAACTTTAATCTAAAACTTTATATAGGTATTACAACGAATTTCAAGCATTTTAAAAATGACACTAACACTAACGATGATACTGTTTATATCATGTCTAAATTAATTTTGTAACAAGTAAGAAAATATGCATATAAATGAATGGTGTTTTTTCTTAAAAAGAGGCCTAACTATGGAAGAAAAATTACGTGTTATATATTTTGGTAAAGTAAATCGAATAGCTGTGCTAAAAAAATAAATAAAAAATAATTTATACCCATTTGTGAGCGAGGGCGATATGTTATGATTTGCAATTTCTGTCTATCCTTTACCATTTTCATCAACACATTCAAATCCCTTTTTAATATCTTTCAAGTATTACTGCTTCTCCTCACTTTCTCCTCTAGCGACCATTCCCTCTTTTTCTGGTATTTCAGGTTATACATTTAACTCGATTTAACTATATCTGCCTGATCCATCCGTTAGAGGTAATGTTAAAATATTTTATTCCCCTGTCTTTATTACCTACACTCCTAAAAATTGGACTTATTTTCACTTAACTTCAATAATGTATCAATTTTTGTCCACCCGATTGTGTAAAATTTTCTTCTATTAGTAGGTATGAGTAGGTAGGTACAGGGTGATTCACTATATTTTGACCCCCCTTTAACTTTTTTGTTTTAAGAGTTATAAAAAAATGTGAAATATAAAAGTTGCATCATTTTTTTATGAATTTTTCGAAAATGATAGTAGAAAAACAAATGAAGACTAAACAAAATGGCCGCGGATGTTAACTTTGTTAAGTTAAATGGAACACCCTGTATATTTTTATATATTTGGATGGAACGTTCCCTGTAGAGCATAGCCATATAGGGTTTGTTGGGTCCATCTCTAACAATAAGCAAGATACTTTTAAAAAACGAAAAGAAGGTTTTTTATGAAGAAAATAATACATCTTGTAATTGTTAGACCTTTTTTAGGCGTTTCTAGGTTCTTTTTTCCAATTACGTAAGGATTTACAGATTTAGTTATAATATATTTTGACAGATCGGATATTGATACGGTCCAAAATGCGTAGGTATAAGTAATGTAACGAAATCTCACTAATTAGGCCGTGAGAGGTCTAACTACTCTTGGACATTCTATGGTAGATCGTGACAGTGACAAGTAGTAATGTCTTGACAACGTTGTTATTGATTGACAGTATGTATTATTATTTAATTAAAATAGGTTACACAGAAGTAGAAAATTATTTAGAATTAAAATATGTATGGAGTATGGAGAAGAACTTTGCTCTATTTTAATTCCTATAATATTTCAATTTTCTACTTCTGTGTAACCCTCTTTAATTAAATAATAATACGAACTGTCAAACAATAACAATGCTGTCATGACATTACCTGTCACTGTCACGGCCTACCATATAACATTGTCCATGAGTAATTAGGTTTCTCACGGCCTAATTAATGAGATTTAGTTACAATACGCGTTTTGGACCATATCGATGTCCAATTTGTCAAAATATATTATAACTAAATCTGTAAATCCTTACGTAATTGGAAAAAGGCACAAATGCCTGAAAAAGGTTTAACAATTACAAGTTGTCTTAATAATAATAATACGTTTATTTTCAACAGGTTAAACACCCAATTACAGAAAATTTAAAATACATAAAAATACAAACAGATATGCACGAACATATGCACTAAATTAGTGTGCGATATAACGCTATAAGAAAATAGAAATATATACGAACATAAGTAAAACTAACACAATGGTATTACCCAGACAAGGCAAGAGATTCCTTATAAATTGACAAAATATGTCCAATACTATCACGATGAATATCGCATAAAGAACAAATCTGGTTAAATATATTGGACATATTGAAAATCGGTGATCTAAGTAATACCTACATTGCTCCTACATAGGCCAATATGGAACATACGCTGTTGACGAGATTCTTGCCTTGGAATAAGATACAAAATCTGCTCTACTAATTGTGGACAATCAATTTCATCATGCAGTAGTTTATACAAAAATTTTAGAGCAGCAAAATTGCGTCTTGTATGCAGTGAGTCTATGCTAAATGTAGTAAGAAAAAGATTATAGTCAAAACCTCTCTCGGGATAATAACCATTACATTTAAAAAACATATATTTCAGACACTTGCGTTGCACCGACTCAATACGGCAAGCTGCATTCTGATAAAATGGCGACCATATGAGAGCACAATATTCCAATTTACTTCTTATAAATGAGGCATACAATGTTTTTAAAGTACTTACATCAGTGAAACAATTCCAATTTCTAATAAAATAACCTAATGTTTTGGATGCTGATGCGACAACCTGTGCAATATGTTCAGAAAAATTTAATCTTGGGTCAAAAATCACGCCTAAATCTCTGAACCTATCAGTTCTTTCCAAAGTGCTACCATTTAGAGAATAATTGTATACTATCGGATTATGTTTCATATGAAATGAAAGTAGTTTACACTTAGATATATTGAGACTCAAAAAATTTTCACTGCACCACTGACTGACAGTATTCAAAACATTTTGTAAGCTAATGCAGTCATTTAAGTTACTTATTTCCATATAAACTTTCAAATCATCAGCAAAGAGTAAGTGGCGCGAGTTTAACAATAAAGACAAATCGTTGATAAATATTAAAAATAAAAGTGGACCAAGATTTGACCCCTGCGGGACACCCGATGTGGCCAAATATTCGTTAGACTTGTATCCGCCATATTCCACAAATTGCCGCCTACTCACCAAGTAAGACCTCATCAGGGTCAATAGATTAGATGAAAACCCTATATTATCTAATTTAGCCAATAAAAGGAAATGATCAACACGATCGAATGCTTTTTGTATATCTGTATAAATAACATCAACTTGCCCCCGTCTGTCAAGTATGCTAGATATATACTGAGTGATGCATGTTAAATTTGTCACAGTTGATCTATTTTCCACAAACCCATGCTGGAAGGGGGATATTACTCGTTTTATTGAACTGTAAACATTGTCATAAATGATCGTTTCCAATAGTTTTCCAAAATTGCATAGAATAGCAATAGGTCTATAATTACTAGTTTGTGACGGGTCACCGGACTTTAATATGGGACAAATCCTAGTCAACTTCCACAAGTCAGGATACTCACAATTCTTCAATATAAGGTTAAATATTAAGCATAGTGGTGTAGCCAATGCGGAAATGCAATCTTTGACTATAAAACTTGGAACATTATCAACTCCAGATGTCATTTTATTTTTCAATTTTTTGGAAGCTTTGATGATATCATCTTC